>NW_027530851.1:2273963-2283248 GCF_008692635.1 Crocuta crocuta | reverse complement strand
AAAAAAAAAGAAAATTGCATGATATGGAATTTAAGGTAACTTGGTACTTATAAATTAAAAGGGATAAGGTATTGAAATGTGGTATGTGCCCAAACATCCATCAGCATTATATACAGGGTGAGATGGAGAGAGAGATCTAATTTTTTTAATATAAAAATTTGACTGATTAAAATCTTAGGTGAACAAATGTATATTAGTTTTATTACTCAGTTCTTTTTTTTAAGTGTCTATTTATTTTTAAAGAGACAAAGAGAGACAGAATGCAAGTGAGAGAGGGGCAGACAGAGAGGGAGACCCAGAATCCAAAGCAGTCTCCAAACTCCAAGCTATCATCACAGAGCCTGAGGCAAGGCTCAAACTCACAGAGGGCAAGATCATGGCTGAGCTGAAGTCAGATGCTTAACCAACTGAGCTACCTAGGCACCTCTACCCAGTTCTTTAATTCTAAATTCTATACTGTTTTGTGGCATCAATTTAAAATAGGAAGTGTATTTTTTCCTCAGGCTTTGTATTTGTTTAATTTAACCTGGATTAACAATTTATTTTCTCCCTTCCTTTTGTCGAAATTATCTATATAATTAGAAGAATGACTAATATCCCTCCTGAATTGTTCAGATTGGGTAGAAGATTTTAAATTCGTTGAATTATTCTTCACTTTTTGCTGGTATACCTTTTCTCTTTGTAATATAAATTAGATAAGATAACATGGGTCATTAAGAGCTTCTTAAAATCCTTCTAATAATTGTGCAATGCAAGGACCATTTTCTCTTAATGTTTTCTAAATAAGTGAAAAGAACTTCCCTTCTGAGGAAGAGTATGAATTCCTAGTTTTCTCTTAAGAAGTAATTGAAGTCTTTAAATTAATGTACTAAAGATTGGTTAATTTTCTTTTCAAACTACACCATTTATGCTTATCTTTCAACCCAGATTTTCTGATGTGGCCAAGTGATCCTACTATATGTCTCCTTTGCACAAAACAATTATCTTCAGCATTTACATTTATGTAAGTGTTGCCACTGCATTTAGAGTAAAATCCAAGCCCAAGCTCTGGTTACAGATCTCCACGTGATTCATGCCTGCCTACCCTCCTCAATTTGTACCAGCCTTCTTCCCAGCCATGCAAGCCTTTCTGTTCCCCAAATATGCCAACCTCATTATCTCCTTTGGTCTCTTTGCCTGCAATATCATTATCTGACAACAGTAATAGGTCTAATAGCTAACATTTATTTAACACTGTATGCCAGGCCTTCATAAATTTTGTATATGTATCAACTTATTTAAACTTCTAGCAGTCTGGATAGCTGGATATTATTCTGACAGTATAGATGAAAAGAAAATAAACTAAATTCACACAGAGATAAGTATCTTTCCAAAGATATGCATTTGGTACAGAGTTGAGAATGGACTTGAAACAGACGTTCCCAGCTTGAGAGTTTAACCTATATACTATGTGATATTCACATGTGTAAAAACACTTAATTATTTACATCTCAGTCTAAAAGTGATTCCTTCCAGGAATTCGATCAGAATCTAATCATATTTTATATTATTTAATTTTAGTTTCTACATAACAGTTATTATTTTTTAGTCATTTTTTATTTGTTTGTTTATTATTTGTACCACTTTCAGTAACACATCAAAAATACAGGCACCACAAAAACAATATCTACTGTGTCTCATGAGTCATATCTAGTATATAATTGGAATCCAATAAACATTTGTTGAATAAATGAGTTAATAAACCTTTCTGATTCATGTCTTTCTCACCAAATAAGGATATACATTAAACAAATGGGGTTGATTTTGTTTTTTTGGGGATTGAGGTGTGAAGATAGGGGATATTTCCTAAATCATCATGTTTCTTTACACATTCTTGATTGTAATAAAAATAACAGACCTATATAGTACATTTCCACTCCATAATTTTGAGCCTAAGGATTAAAGAGAGTATTTTTCTTCATATTAAGGAGTATAATTTTAAATTTCAATTAAAATTATATTAATATTAATAAATTTTATTGCAAAAGTTCTTTTTTGGAACTAATTTTATGAAGCATATTAGATTTGTTGATTAATTCTTTATACTGTAAATGGTTTTATTTTTTATCATTTATAGTTCACTAATATTTTTAATAGGATTAACAATTTAAAAATATAATTTCTATTTTTTTTGTTGTTATTGATGTCAACTTTTCCCAATTCTGGTTTCTGCCAGGAGGATTATTTCAAAAAGTTGTTTCTATGAAGTTTAATTTTCCCTAGATTGCATTTTACAGATCTAAATTTTACTACAAACTTTATTATACATTATATTTGGTCTATAATAATGTTAATTTTTAATTTTTAAAGCCACTGTCAACTTTATTTTTGTATTTAATTATATTTTGTATTGAATTATTTATACCAGTAATATTTACTTAGGATTTAATGTAAATTCTAACCATGAGCGAAGAGTCTTGGTACATCAACCCTAGAAAAGCTGAAGAGGTAAGTTCAACATAGTGGGCTAATTTGACAAGATTAAGATGCACATTCATCTAATATCAACTAATTTTTCAAAGTAGTAAAGTTTTTAGTAATTAATCATTAATACAATTTTTATATTAAATAATACCTTGAACTTTAGTCAAGCCTTTTCTTCTTTCTAAGCTAGTATCATTTTATTAATGAACGCTCAAAAATACACTTAAGAATTTAAACGTTTTTTCTTCCTTCAAGTTACTTGGGTATATTATATCTGTTCCTATTTTATGTAGGTACATTTTGATAAAGTGATTCTATATTATAATAAAATACGAATAGAACAGTAAGCAAATCCCATGGAGTTTTAAAAAGCATTAATGAAAATATATGTAATCTATTATTAAAAATCAGTACAAAGTATTCAATGACTAAAAGATCAATTTCATGTGAAATAACATGAAATACAAATGGAATCAGGTCTTGGGATTTTGATTTTCTCATTTTCATTATAAAGCCTTCTTTTAAAAAAAGTTTTAGGAAAATGAACAAGTCTTAGTAAAAATTCCATTATATAAATTTGAATTTAGAAGAGCAAGCCTTTTGGAGTGTAATTAAATATGACTACTCAACTAAAGTAACCATTTTATTGGACAGCCTAAGCTTGAGGGTGCAAACATGAAACAGTGTTTCTTTTTCCCTCCAGCCTTTACCATTGAGCATGAGAGGACAAATCTTTACCCATCTCTCAATGACATCTTGAGTGGATCCCATACCTTTCTGGTTCTTTTTAAGTACCAAGGATAAATGGTGGTATCAGTGAGAGGTATTCTACCTCTTATCTTTCTCTCCCTCTTCTGGGTCCACTTTTATCCAGACATAGAGAAGAATAGTTTAGGGAAGAAAGCACACTCCCCTCACTGTTGATTTTCCTGTACCTACTTCTAAGCCTTCTTTACATCAGGTCTTTAAACGATGGTCTCTTAAGTGTCTCATGAGTTGGTTCTTTGGAGGCACCTTTGGGGAATTCTTCATCATTCACAAATAAGGGAAATTATTTTCTGACTTGATCTTCCTGAACAATTTCTTAGTTGGTTTCACCTCTGGTTGTTTATTCCTAAACACTTGCCAGGATCTCTTGGTGGAATACCAAACAAATAGCTAAGTCCCAGTTACCTTCCCTCTTGTTCACTTGTCCATTATGAGGCACACATTACTGCCACCCAAAGTAAGAGTGCTTCATTACATTTCTTTCTATATATTGCCCTTTCTCTCTGCTCTGCCATATACCCAAATTCTCTACTTCCCTTACACTCCTCCCTCACTTGAATGGACAGACGCAGACTAGAAACTCTGTTGCATAAACAGATGCTCAATTGGGAAATTAGGTGATTGTTTTTATTGTAGTTCAATTATGTATGTATGCAGCTCCAAGGAATCTCCTCAAATATCTCTGGTCTTTTGTTATTATAGTGGTGGGGAGTATAGGATAGCAGAGATTTCTGCCACTATTTAGGAGATCTTGTACAAAGTATCTGATGACTTTTCTTAATCTGACTCAAATCCATAATTTCTTTTGGTGGTTACAAACTTTTGGAATTAATTTGTTTTTGTTTTTGTTTTTTATAATTCCCATTCCTGAGCATCTAAACTTTCTGCTACTAGAGAGTATGGCCAAATTGTCCTTATTTTGTTTCTTTCCTAAAAGGGAGAAGTACCAAAAAGCTCATTTAACTTTGAACTTTTTTACCTCACAATGAGATAAGAATTATACTCAATAATTTAATTAATTTTTACTTTTTTATTAGGATCATGATGGATTTTGAGGTTTTTATTTTTGTTTTGTTTTGTCATGGGTTTTTTTCCCCCTTTGATAAAGAGATTTTTTCATTTTTTCATTTGCTCTTTCTTTTTACCCTCTCACCCGCTCAATGCATAGGCAACAACTCTCTTTCAAGATTGGTTGCTTTTTCTATTTAACACCTCTTATTCTGTCTAAGCAACTTATTTCCACAGTACTCTTCAAGCAAACTCAGAACATTCTTGGTTTTCCCTCCTCAGAAGACAGTCTGTGATGGTTGGCAGATGTTATTTATGATTAATACTTCAGAAAACAAAAAGTTTGAAATGAGATCTAGCAAATTAACAGAGAAGAAAATATTTCTATTGTTTCTTAAATCATTAAAAATCTTTTGAAAAAGTTGTCTTTAAAAAATCTAATATAAGAAAAACCTGTGAAGATTTTTTATTGTCTTTTCATTCTTTTTTTCAGTTTATATATATTTGAGAAAGAGAGTGCAGAGGGATTACCTTTTCACTCTTAAAATGATATGTTCTTTATTTGCTCACTATTTATGATGACAAAAGTGATGTTTGTAAAAGTTGGAACTTTTATTGAATCAAATGTCATCTAATGTTTAAATATCAGCATGTATTTCTTTTATATCATATTTGGTACAAACTTTTAGTTAAGCATCTGATTGAGAATGAAAGTAGAAATGATTCCTCAATTAGTCATATATTTTGTATAAGAGGTAGTGAAAGTCTTATATTTTGTAAAAGGCTAAGTAGCCAGGAAATTTTTAGACACTGAACTGCAACATCTATTTGGATTCAAAGTTTGAGGAAGAAATAATTTAAACATGATTATGTAAAATACATTGAGCTCAAAATAATAATCTATTATGTTTTGAGTAAGAAGTGCAATTGATTTGACTGAAAAGTATGAAAAGAACCCAGAAATCGAAACAGAGGTATTTTTGACAGAAAATATGAGTACATTTTTGAGAGCAAGATGGAGTTGAACTTCAGTTTCTACAACAAAACATGAATGTATTCTTTATAAGAAATAACTTAGGGATTTCTTGTTAACAAATTTGACATTTTTTTTCTAAATAGAAAATAGCTTAGGTTTTAGTGGAGTATTTCATAAAATGGGCTTTGAAATATTGTCATGATTTAATAATGCAAGGTAAAAACATAAGGAAAATCAGGAAAGTACTGGGTGCTTCCTGCATGCTATCTCATTTAATCTATTAATCATCTATCTGAATCTACAAGGAAAATTTAAACAAGTTGTCCAAAATCATAGAGCTATTATATGACAAAGCCAGGATTAAATCAGAATCTGTCTTCCAAGAGAGTACTTTTCCCAAGAGGTCACATGGCCTCTCCTAAAGTAAAAGAATACAGCCCATAGAGCAGGACAGATGTGAACCCTGAAGGAAGACCAGCTCTGGGCCTGACGCAGACATGCCTCAGAACCTCCTAGAATGGCTCTTTAGGAGACAGAGGCCAGGGAAAGATCACCAGAAAAATATTTCAGTATTGAATGTGTTTGATACCTTTGTCAGTTATTTCTATAGGATTTTTCAATGAAGCCTAAAATATCATTGAAAATGAGCCATTTTAAAGGAGTCTAGGATAAAATCTTCAGAAAGACGAAAAAGAAACAGCAGCAAAGATTCAACATAGTATTGACCTCATTTATACTATACAGTCAATTGAGTGATATATTCTGTAATTTCTGTAAATCTTCACGTAATATGCTTAAAGAGTTTCTAGTCTCAGGTATTAGATTCTATAGGTTTAAAGAAAGAACAAATAATTGTGTGTGTCTATAGGTCATTTATATGTAAATGCTGAGGTCTTAAAAGAGTATTTCTGTTTTTTAAAGTTAATTTTTTTTTATTTTGAGGGAGAGAGCACATGTAAGCTGGTGGAAGGGCAGAGAGGAGAGAGAGAAACCCAAGCAGACTCTGCACTATGAGCATAGAGACCAGCATGGGGCTCGAACCCACAAACCACGAGATCATGACCTGAGCCGAAATCAGGAGTCAGACATTTAACTAACTGAGCCTCCCAGGCACCTGAAAAGAGTATTTCTTTTAAAGTATTTTACTGTGTTGAGCATCTTTCTCCATTCTTATTACTAGTTACATGACCTAGGAGGAGGATGCATCTCTTTTAGTAATTTACTACTAAATATACTGCATCTTTAAAAATACAAAATGTGACTTGTATCACTTCCTAAATAGAAATTGCTTTCTTGTCATTGGAAGATTTGTGAGTTAATATTTTAAAATTTCATACTAGTGTGTAGGGTATCTACTCTTATATTCATTGGACAAAATAGAAATCATATAGATATTGGCTCTGATGGCTATGTTAATATAGTCATACAGTGACTAATAGGAACAGTAACCTCAAGGGTGGGGAAAAGAATATCATTGTAATAGTAAATTGAATTATAACTTAGTGAGGTTAGTTTATACTTTAGTGATATACTAGTAATAATGTAACAAGATTCAATACAAGAGGCAATAAGTTAAGTCTTTACAATCTCTAATTTTATCCTTTTAGTTTTAAACTATTTCCATTGTATGATAAACAAATCTTCTATAATCTTGGAAAATATGTTATGAGTTTTTATATTTCAAATTAAAATTTATGCAACTAAATTAATCCCCTCCCTAAAATCTGTTTTCAGTCCCTTTAATCATCCATCACTTAGAAGTCCCAGGGATTTTTTTTTCTTTACCAAATACATCCTTTATTTTTTTTTTCTCTGCCTCTTTCATTATGTATATGTCAACATGCTTCCAAAGGAACCACTTCATTCACTCAATTCAGTGAAAAAAAGAAATCCATCAAGTCAGTTGCTAGGTTCCCTGTAGACAAAATATCCAGCTGATTGACTAGATGTTTCACTTATCAACTGTTTGTTTTGGCATTGTTTAGATATAGCCTTTGTCTTTTCTTTTCTCCCTTTAGTGAGCCTGCTGTAATTGCTTTTGTATTATCTTTTTTGGCATTCTTTAGCTGCTTCTTTCCACTTTTGATTGTTTAAACAGTTCTATTTACAAATGCATTTTTCAGTTGATCTGTATGATATATGTTCTAAGTGGTTTAGCATAAAGTATATGGGCTATTTATCTTGATATTCAAAGTCTGTGCTCAAATAACTTGAGTCAAAGTTTGATTTGGAACAAGATGCAAGGCCATGTATACTAACTTATTTGATTTTTTTCATATCTGAGCCAGCTTTCTAGTATTTTTAGCAAATACATGTGTGATAGCAGAGAGAAAATAAAGTCAATTATCAAATAATCACTGATACTTTGCTTCTTCATAATTTCACTTTTATCTTACTTCTCTTAGATTCCATGGTCTAGACATCATATTCATATGACAAAACCTGGTACCAATGAAACCCTTCATTCTGTTTACTTTCTAAGTTGATCTAAACAACAAAACCTGGCCAAAGAAAAGCAGAGAAGTGCTCAAACTGGATTTAATTTAAATCTTGAAGAGACACTTTAGCACTCCAGAATATCACTAGACTTTTTTCATAAATTCACATTCCAATTTTTTCTCCTCCAATGTTTCATAAAGCCTTCCCTTTTAACATTCATATGATGACATCTGAAAACATTCCCAGAGAAAACAAATGTAATCTAATAAAGACAATACCACATTTCTAACACCAGTTATGAAAACTTGCCTTGGTTTGCGCCTACTTGGCCCTCTATCCTGTTATGAAAAAAAAAGTGTTTCTGCTCCTTTGGCTAGCTTCTCCTGTTTGCCCTGGACCTCAACCCCTTTCTCCTCAAGGGCTTTGCTCCTATGATTATATTACCACCACCACCCCCTTTCACCTGAATCACCAATTTCTCCTTCTCTGTAGAATTAGCCCATGCACATCTTGACATCACTCATCTTTACATTTAAAACATTGTTTTAATGTTTATTTACTTTTAAGAGAGAGAGAGAGAGAGAAGCAGAGAGAGAGAGAGGGAGACAGAATATGAAGCAGGCTCCAGGCTCTAAGCTGTCAGCACAAAGCCCCATGTGGGGCCCTAACACGTGAACTGCCAGATCATGAACTGAGCCAAATGCTTAACCGACTGAGGCATCCAGATGCCCTGTGGACATCACTCATCTTTAAAAAACAAAAACAAAAGCAAAACCTTATTTTTTGAGCCCCCAAAATGCTCTGGTATTCTGTGACAGAAAAACTACTCAAAAAGTAAACCTATTTTTGCTCTCTCCACTTTCTTTCTTTCCATTCTCTTTTCAATTCCAGTGAGAAATTTTTTTTCCTGGCTGTTGTTCATTGGTTTGTTTTTCCAAAGATCTACTGAAGCAAAAACTAGATGGTTCAGGTACCTGATAGAAAAAAACATAGTTCCAGTGGTATTTGAGATATATTTTAAAGGTTAGTAAAGCATAAACCTTTATAAACTTGACTGTGCTATAAACCTTTGTACCTAAATCTTTAGGAGAATTGGTTCTTAAGAACGAGAGCTTCTTTTTCTTCCACATCCATCCTGTGCTACTGAAAAACTGAATAAAGGTATTAGAAAGCTATTTCTTTAAGAAATATATTGCTTTTCTTGGGGCGCCTGGGTGGCTTAGTCGGTTAAGCGTCCGACTTTCGCTTTAGGTCATGATCTCGCGGTTCGTGGGTTCGAGCCCCGCGTCGGGCTCTGTGCTGACTGCCAGCCTGGAGCCTGTTTCAGTCTGTGACTCCCCCTCTCTCTGACCCTTCCCTGCTCACGCTGTTTCTCTCTCTCTCTCTCCTAGAAATAAATAAAATATTTTTTAAAAAAGAAATATATTGCTTTTCTTATATTGCTGTACTAAATTGTACATATCATTATGATGGGGCAAAGGTTCATTGAAAACCTATCTCTAGTTTTAACCTTCTTAATCAGAAGTATCCATTTTGAGTGACTGTCAACCAGAAGGAGTGAATCCACATGATTTCCCTTAGGTTCAGAGAAGTTTGAAAAAGGCAGAGAAACACTGTTCTTCTTTTCTTCA
>NW_027530851.1:2125855-2273858 GCF_008692635.1 Crocuta crocuta | reverse complement strand
CTATGTTGGTATTCTGCAGGCCCAGATGTACAAGAAGGTGGCAGTCCATTTCTCCCTTCCTGTTCTGAATCTTATCCTACAGGAGTCCAATAGTGTTTTCTATTTCATGCATCTGGACCTCCCTGGACTTAGTTCTTTTAAGGCAGAAATTTTTTTCAAGTGAGAGACTCAGCCTATCTCCAGTATTCGTTTGACCACTGATTCACCTGGTGCTGGGTATTATTGCTCTAGTGGAATGAGCAATCTCACAGAGATCAGCAAACTTGGACTTGCAGCATTCTTCAACTTTCATAAGGTTCTTCGCAACCACATTATCATTCTGCTGCTGCTTATTGGGGACAGCAGGTATGAGGTCAGGCTTTGAAACATCCATACCACTTTGCCCTGAATCTGAGCCTGTAGCGTATGGATTTCATCACTGTGCTGTTCTCTCAAAGTCAGTCTCTTCTAGGAGTGCACTTTATGTTCAGGGTCAAAGATTGCCAAAGAAACATTGTCAACATCCTATCTGAAAGTTTTTAGGGTGCTTTGAGCTTCTTCTCTCTGAAGCATATCCTCCTGCAACTTCTTCTGCAGTTGCATGGTGTCCTTGGCCAGATGGTCACACAGCACCTCAGTGTGGCCCTTTCTTTGGTAGACAGGTCCACCTAATGGTACAGCTCCTTTATCTCCTTCTTGCAGTGGTCCCCAGGCAGGACTTACCTGGTCCTTGCATTTGGACAGCAGGATCTTATTCTGTTGCACTAGGTCGTGCCCCTTGGCACTGTAGGTTAGGTGACACAGTCATTCAGCTCCTGCAGCTCCATATTCTCATCAGTATGGGTATTTTTTGAATGCAGTGTTGATGGCGTATGGCCAAGGATGGTGTGGTGTATAAGCTCTCCCAGGGACAAGGCGTGGCGATGTCAGCTGATGCCGGGGTGCAGAGCACTGCCCAGGCTGTATATCTGGTGGAATATGGTCACCACACTGTGTCTGGAGCTGAATCTGCTTGCAGTACTGGGGTCACTGAGGTCTTGAAGTAGGAGAGACTAAGAACCTGACCTGGCGGATATGGATGCAGGGAGTGGCAGTGCCGACTGGCTTAGGGAGGAGAGGCAAGCAAGAGTTAGGTGGGTGTGGGCAGTGGGATCACTGGTAAAATCGCCGGCACAGAGACAACCAAGCAAGAGTGGCAGAGTTCCAGTAAAGCTTTCGTTTCCCTTTGCTCCCCTGAAATAGCTCTCACCAAGGTGACATACTACTTATATCTTGCTAAAGCCAACAATTTTTTCTTGTCGTTATCATCCTTCACTTCCCGGAAGCCCCTGAAAAGGCTGACCACTGAAAATGCTTGCTTCTCAAGGCGCCTGACATTCTTGGTTTCCCTCCCTCACAGCCCCTCCTCAGATAGCTTTACTGGCTCCTCCTCTGTCTGTCCAGCTCTAGATGTTGGAGTGTAGGTGAGCTCCACCATGTAGCTTCTCTGCCTCTGTATGTAATCTTACTATTTTCTGTGTCTTTAATTACTTGTTCACATATTGAGTCAAGTTTTTTTGTTTTAAATCTAGAATCTAAGTCTCTTCTTTGACCACAAAAATCATCTACTAAATGGTCTCCCTTCAATTTCACCTGGGTCTCCAGATTGCTGACTCACCATGAAGATCTTGGGGATTTGACCACCTCCATAATTACATTACCCAATTCCTTATAAAAAATGTCTTTCTCTGTCACATTAGTATATTTCCTATTGGTAGTTTCCCTGGAGAGCCCTAATATATGCCCTAACAAATTTCTTTGCATTCACATAAAAGTTACATTATATTCCTGTGTGTGTGTGTGTGTGTGTGTGTGTATGGCTGTTTTAAAAGATAGCAATATTTTAAAATAAGTACAATCAATAAAATATTTTTCTACTATATTTCTTGACTTATGGATAGGATTCTATCTTCACTGGATTCATTAACTTCAGATTTTTAAGCTGAATTAAAGAGAATTGGCACTCCTTTCAGGTTTAACACTGAACAATTTGTACTTGCTTCTTGGTGTTACTGTCACAATATATTGAAAACATAGTTTCTCATATAAGTATGTAGATTCGGATGGTTATTTTGCCTGTTTTCCGTACCATGCAGAGAGAATCAGTGAAGCAATGTGCTGAGACTGCCATCACAAATGTGCTGTAGATTTTACAACTATTTAGGTAGAATTATTGATAAGGATGTCTTCTTCCTGATAGGTTCAGTGGTTGCACGATATTGTAGATTGACATAGACTCAGGGAAAAGACAATTTTCTGGTGTTAATGATGTTCTTTATTTTACCCATAATGTTAGAATTTTAATCTCACGTAAATTGAAATAAATTTCAAACCACTCATTCTCCTGATCAACTCTTCAATGTTCAAATTCAATTTCATTTAGCATGTTTTGTAATGCTCTTAGGAAAGCAAAACAGTCACAATTTTACCATGTCACTTTTACTATTTTTGTCTCCATATGATAATATCTGCTAATAAGCCACTGTATAAGTTATGTTTTATTACTGAGTTAAAAAAGATTTAATAAAAGATTAATTAAATGTCCAGATTGTAAGCTACCCATTTCCCTAACTCTAAGATAAATAACCAAGTAATGGAGTAGTATAGAAGCATATTAAAATGTTTGACACTGCCATCCGAAAAGTGTCACCTATTTGAGCATGAGGTTTCTTTTACATTTAAAGCTGACTCGATTTCTTGGATTATCAGTGTTTTTCTTATTGTGTACATTTTACTTTCCTGATTTTAAAACTGTTTTTTATGAAAGCAAAACAATTGGGAAATAAGTACTGGTATGAGTATGCTTTTTTATTGAGTTGTCTTTAACTTTTCTCTTTAATTGTGAAAAGTTAAATTGCCCACAGCTGGATTTTAAATGTAGTTGTCAGAGTGATGAGCTCTTAGAGACGTGACTCAACTTTATTTAGTCAGTAANGTTGTCTTTAACTTTTCTCTTTAATTGTGAAAAGTTAAATTGCCCACGGCTGGATTTTAAATGTAGTTGTCAGAGTGATGAGCTCTTAGAGACGTGACTCAACTTTAGTCAATAGCTTCATATTGTAAATAAAACCTGTACATTATTCTTCTCATATTTGTTACTTTCTAAAGACTCCCTGATTGTGGTAGTGGGTTACTGTCCTCTTTACTACCGTGTTCCTTGTGGGAAAATTCAATAAAACTCTTTCATGTTGCAAATATCAAGGACTTTAGCCTTATTTTAAAAACTTTTTTCTGCCTTTTGTGTATTTGGTACTTATTTCAAGCTTATACATTAAGCATTATATTTTTATCCAACTTATACATGTTCTATTTTAAATACAGCTTTTACATTGTTATGCCACAACAGAGCAAAAAAAAGTTTTATTTATTTATTTATTTTACTTTTGTATTATCAGGGAACTAGCTTTTGTAGGGAGTAGAAGTTAATCAAATTTATAATTAGATCAGGAAATTAAGTTGATTAGTAAGAGACAGTCTTTTTAAAATGTTTCTTAAAATATTTAAAATAACAAGTTTAGACACTTATTTATAAGGTGACACATCAATATAAAATTATAGCAGTGTGCGCTCTGACTCATGGATAAAGCAGGTGGTCTAGCAATAGCCATTTGGGCAAAAGACTTTGGTATAATCTGATCTTAATACACTCTGTTTAAATGGAAGTGACTACAGCTATAATAAAACAGGTTTTTCTATAAAATAAAAATATCAGTTATTATTATAACATAAAAATTATCAATTATAATTTTATAATATGTTGTGACCTTTTTTTTTAAATGGATATTGCTTAGGGGGGAAAATAACTTTTAAAGCAAGACCAACCTCAATATAAATTAAACAGGAATAGAAACACCTATTTGTATCAGACGTTCACCCAAGATGGTTTTGTTGAACATCAGTTTCTTATCATCTGTGGTTTTAACTACATATCTTAATGGCAATTTGTAATATCATAAGGCATATGGCAAAATAGCTACCAGAACAAAAACTTTAGATGGGCCATATCAAATACAGTTTTCATTTTGCTACTGGTATTTATCTAAATTGCATAAGATATAAATGTTATGCCCATTTAAGTAATCTATTTATTAAAAATGGCCACTGTGACATAATCTTCTATGAAAAACCACTATTTTTCTTGGATTTATTATTTGCCCATTATTTATTATGATGTGTTTAAAAGTGATATGATGGTAACTTGAAAGGTCAAAATAGAATATTAACATTTCAGTATGAACTTTCCAATCAGAAAGGTACTCTTTCAACACAGGAAGTGGACAGCAACCCTCCCATTTCCACATCCTGACAGAGAACAGAGAAGCAGGGCTGATGTCCCTGGCCATAGAGAGAAAAATTAGTAATTTTCAGGGCCTAAAGGAGGAAATTAGACTGCATGAAAATCAAGTGATAATGCTGTACTTAAGATGAACTTTGAACAAGTTCATAAACCAGTACTGAACTGAAGGCTTGATGTAAAGCAGTGACTGTCCTGCTACATTCCATGTGGTACATAGAAGAAGATTAACCAAACCTTGGAAACAAGAAATACAACCTGGACCAGAAGAGAGATTATTTACATAGCCACATTATGTAAATTTTTCCCCAGGTTTGTAGTGAAGGGGACTGTATGTAAGTTTAGGTGAGAACTTCATAACTTTCAGGGATTATTTTATATATTTGTCCTTAAGTAGTATGGCCAATTGTATATTTTCTTGATATTGTAATCTGGATTTGGTCATTCTCAATTATTCCTTTGATTTTACTTATTAGGTCTCAATGTAAGAGTCATCATCAGTTCTAGAATTCTGGACCATGTGAATTTTACCTGACCATTTCAGTCAAGTTTTTCATATACAAAGTCGGCAAACCCACATGAGATTGGTCCTTAAGCAGTATTTATTTATGACCTCATGTGTGTATTAAAACATGTATTTGTGCGCACACACACCCCTACACATTGACTTATAACATGGTAGGTTACCATTAAATTCAGCATCTTAGTTCCTAATAGAGATCTTATCAAGTTACTACCTTTACCATTATTTTAAATTTTCCATTTTGGGACTATATCTAATACTAAAGACAAATGAGACATAGAAGGTAGCAGGAGCACCAGTTGTTAATCATATGAAGTTTCAGTTTATATTATCTAAAGTTTCTGGTGTTCTGAACCTTTTGATAAAACCTCTGGGTTATATTAAGTGAAATTCTTAAAATGTGCCAACCTCTAGGATGAAAGTGGCACAAGCACATTGACTTCTGGGAACCCCATTCATGGCAGCACTACTTTTCACACTGTTCATACAAAGCACCCCAAGCCAGCAGCTACCTCGGAAACTGGGGAATCTGAGGAACAGAGAATTCTTTCTAACAGAGGAGAGGTCAGATACAGTGCAGCGCACACACAATTAACAATAAATAAACACGACTCCACTTTGGGATAAATTCTGCTACCATGTACACAACATTACGAACATATATTTCTTATAAACTTTGTGTCATGGTTGTTTTAAAGAAAGCAGCTTTCCTGCAGTGCACAGTTCAACTTTCAAGAAGGTGAAACCTTTACTTCCCTTCTCAAACAAATAAACAGTGAAGTGTTACATGAGAGTTTGTGGCTAAGAATGTCTGTCAGTTGACAGTGAAATTTGCTTTAATAAAATGAGTCATTTAATTTCAAAGTGCTTTCACTTGCTGCCTTCTGAGAGCCCTTGTGATCTACATCTGAGAACAAAACAATTTTCAAATTCTCTCTTCTCCTATATAGTAGTTTTGCAGGAGGGTACAAATAATCTCTGGGGAAAGCAAAAATTAAAAGCAAATGAATAAATAATCTCCAGGATTTTTAGTAATGGGATTTTCATTTTGTACTATAAAGCTTACTAAGGAAAGGATCAAGGCAGTTTAAACAAAATACTATCCAATTTTTGAACATAGAACTTCTAAATATAGATTATCTTTTAATTTCAAAAGTATAACACCAACATGGCTCTTATCTAGAAAAAGGTGAAGAATAATAAAACCAACCTTTTAAACAGAGAGAAAGGCCTTTAAGAGACTTTTAAATACAGATAACAAACTAGGGGTTGCTAGAGGGGAGGTGGTGGGTGGGGGGATGGGCTAAATGTGATGGGCATTAAGGAGGACACTTCTTTGGATGAGTACTGGATGTTATATATAATTTTACTCCTGAAACCAACACTACACCGTATTAACATACATTAACTTGAATTTAAATACATAAATTTAAAAATTTTTTCCAAAGTTTTATTCAATGTAAGTGTAATGGAGTTTCAGATATTTGCAATATTAACGGATCTATAAATGTCTTTGACACACATGCTGTTATGAATATATCTTGAGGTTATTTTTAGTACTTCAATCAAATCTGTTCCTGGGTATGTAAATTAGAAAGTCAATGAGGGGTACAAGTTCTAAGTTACACTTACAGATGGTTATAGGTTTTGAACTAGCTATAATTAATGATGCATTAGAAACAAGGAATATTGGTGTTTATTTTACTGTCTTACACTAGAGTAGTTTAGGCTAGTAAATCTTTTGTAATTATAAAATGTTTGAGAGTATAACTGAGCCAAATTTATGCAGCATAGTTAACAGTCATAATCTTCCCCCGAGATTCTCCAGGTTACTTGCTCAGCAATAACCCTTTTAGCTTAATCCACTTCCCACCACTACCACTTCCACTTGCAGCGCCTCCACACCCCCACAACCACCACCAAAAACTCTTAGAAATATCTGCTCTAAACTGTAGCTTGCTAGCATCTAACTAGCATTGGTTCTATTCTTGGCAATCATGTTTAATTTCTTGAAAAAGTACATAATGTAATATGTAGAGTGAACATTAAATCTGAGAATGCTAAAATTTCTGCCAAAAAAATGTTCATTTCTTACAGGTTGCATGCTATGCATATGCATATAAATTCATTGGCACTGGCAAGAAAACCAAACTAAATTGAGATGTGAGAGGGCTGGGGGGTGGTGTGCATCATCCAAGAAGCTAGAAATTTAGTATTCTTAATTACAGTCAATGTAGACCAATGTCTACTCCTAGGGCTAGGCCCCCTATTAACCATGTGACAATAATTGTCATATTTCCTGATTACAATCGTTCTTCTACCAATACACTACTCAAATCTCTTTTAGCAATATCTCTTTTAGCCTAATGCCTTTTATGGTACTGCAAATATTTAAATAGTTTTGAAAGTGGCTACCGTATAGTCATATATTCTGTAGCAGTGAATAGGAGTTTCCTTTGGATACTCTAACCTGAGGCATTGTATTAACCTTTATTTGTTTAGCTATTCCTATCCTCATGAAAGTAACAGAATTTTAAAGATAGTGTGGCATAATTTAGGGGAATGAAAACGTAATTGTGATAGATCAAACATTGCATTCCATGCCATATAGCAACATTGGCACAATACAGTTACTTGAACTACTTTGGCTTCTTTTAAGGTCACATTTAAAATTTCCTTTGTTGAGAACATATTGTATGATCCCATTTATGATAGATTCAAGAACGAACATATGTATTATATGCTAATGGAAATCAGAAGAGTTGGCGTTTATAGGAAATCGAGATTGATTGCAAGGGGATAGGAACAAACTTCCTGGGGTGATGGGAATGTTCAATATCTTCATTGGTTACATGGATGTATACATTTGTTAAAACATATTTAATTATATACCTAAGATGTATGCGTTTTATACTGTAAACTTTATTAAAATGTGAAAAAAAATGCTTTGTATAACTGTAATAGTAATTCATAAAAGGATCAGTTGAGTATCTTCTTCACCATGCAATGTCTTTTTCATTGCTTTAGCCATTTGCAAAACATTGGAAAATTTTCTTGAATTTTCTGTTCTTTATTTGAATTTGAAACAATTGACTTGGATGAAATACTTTCTCAGTAGTTCTTCACTCTATTCAAAATAACAAATTAATGTAATTGTTATATATTACTTAATAAATATTCCAAGTATAACACTTTGTTTTTCCAAAAGTACTTTTTTCCACCTCTCACTTTTTGGACAAGTAGATTCATACTTGCTGTCTTGGCAGTGCTTTAAACTCACTCTTATTCTTTTAGACCTCCTTCCATAGAAAATGTGTTCTATGAGTTAGACAACCAAAAACTTAGTCCTGAATACTAACAATGCAGTCCAAGGCAGACAACTAGACTTTGGAATAAATGGCTTGACATTTTTCCTAGGCTATGAGACATTTAACTAAGGCTTTCCTGCAATTCTTTTGGAGAGGCATTTGGGAAAATTACATTCTGAATTGAGTCTTAGAAAACATTATTATATTAGAGGCACATAGAAGATGATAAGCATAGAAGACATCCTTTTAAAATCTATTTCATGGTAAGGATAGAGCAGTGGCTACCTTATGATTTTATGATGCTGATGATAATGATGATGGTAGTGGTGGTGAGTAATGCTAACTCTGGGTCATTCACTCTGCTGAACTCTTTTATTTTTCTTTATTTTTTAAAAATAGTTTATTGTCAAGTTGGTTTCTATATAACACCCAGTGCTCATCCTCACAAGTGTCCTCCTCCACGTCCATCTCCTCCCTTCCCCTCCCCCCACCCCCATCAGCCCTCAGTTTGTTCTCGAGACTCAAGAGTCTCTCATGCTTTGCCTCCCTCCCTCTCCCCACTATTTTTCCCCTTCTTCCCCATGGTCCTCCATTAAGTTCCTCCTAATCCTCCTATACGTGCAAACATATGGTATCTGTCTTTCTCTGCCTGACTTATTTCGCTCAGCATAACACCCTCAAGTTTCATCCATGTTGCTACACCCGGCCAGATTTCATTCTTTCTCATTGCCATGTAGTATTCCATGGTATAGATAAACCACATCTTCTTGATCCATTCGTCAGCTGATGGACACTTAGGCTCTTTCCATGTTTTGGCTATTGTGGAGAGTGCTGCTATGAACATTGGGGTACATGTGCCCCTATGCATCAGCACTCCTGTATTCCTTGGGTGTATTCTTAGCTGTGCTATTGCTGGGTCATAGGGGAGTTTTACTGTTAATTTTTTGAGGAACCTCCACACTGTTTTCCAGAGGGGATGCACCAGTTTACATTCCCACCAACAGTGTAGGAGGGTGCCTGTTTCTCCACATCCTCGCCAGCATCTGCTGAACTCTTTTAAATGTGTTATTGTATTAATCTTCCTGGAAGCTCAGGGAGATGTGCATTATTGCATAGGAAACTGAATCTCAGAGAAATTAATCAGTGTGGCTTGTTCTTACATAGCTTTTTTGTAGTGCCACAGTTAGAGTGAAAACTCTGTAAGGAATTCTCCTAAAAAAAAGGAATAGACCCACATTCACAGAAAGTAAACTGCAGACATCTGAAAAGTCCCACCCACCTTATCTGGATGACTATTTCTTACAGTCTTTCTGTTTGATCAAATGAAAGCAAACATTAAAGTACCTGCAAAGAAGAAGCTTGGAGTTAATTATTGGGGTCAGGGGAAGGAGAGGCACTGAGATTCCAAAAAGAGACAAGAAAATTATGTTTGAAAAGCCTGAAGTGGTGTTGGGAGGCTGTGCACCATCTTTCCTAAAGATTCAAATAGACTTTTCCTAGCAGAACTTGGATACTTAGCAACATGTATGATGCACTGTGGAAAAACAAGGAAGAACCTAATAGGGTCTTGCTAATAGGAACTTACGATTAAGTTGAAGAGGAAAATCTGATATTAAAAAGCAACTAATATTCATATAGATATTAATTTGGGATTAGTATCGTAAAAATCATGGCTTTTCAGGAACGCAGAGGAGAGAAAATAATTTTTAGATGGGCAGTGCACAGAAGGTTGGCTTTTAAAGGAAAAGGTCAGATACAGACATGACAAAAAGATTATGGTTATAAAGTAGTTGGGAATCGGGAGAAAGAATATGCAGGGGAGTAGAAAGGAAGATATGAGATTAAAGTACCTATTTTCCAGGAAACTTTATGAGTCACCACTGGGTAGCAGTAACAGAAAACTTTCCTTTTCCTAAGATCTGGGAATGTGATTGTTGCCTTAATTCTGCTCAGGGGAATTAGCATGTGTTTGTAAAGTTTATTAAAGGTGCATGTGTGTGGGGAAAACAAAATGAAACACTGTGTTGACAAGAGCTGTCTGTAAATGTCTAGGTTTGGACCAGCTCCATTGCTCTTGGCTTCGTACTTCTGGCATATACAACACAGGTCAGAAAATATTACTGAAATGTTTAAAGTAATAGCTTTTAATTGAAAAAATTACAAATATAATTTTTTAAGTAAAATTCTAAAAGTTTTGTTTTAAAATATGTGGGTACCTTTCTTTTTTACTGTTTGCATAGTATTTTTAAAAGATCTATTATATTTTCATATTAAAAATATTTAGCTTTTGATTTGAAATGTATGTGGAACAGTAAAAAAACCAAAAACTAGGAAAAAAGCAATCACCCACAGCATTACTCTTCAAACACTATTTCTGTTAAGGTTTCCTTGAATAAATCTCCAGGCTTTTTTTCCCCCTGAAGGAAAATTTGGAGTAGCAAGATGAGAAAACATTTATTTTTGGAATCCATATGTTTGTCAGAATAGAGTAACTTGTACAAAGGAAAGCATAGAAGCTATTTGAAATTTTTCATAATTCTCCTACATGTGAATTATATAAAAATCCACATCATTGTGCATAGAAAATTCTTTGGGAAGGTTCATGCCAAACTATTAACAATGACCCTCCACACAAAGAATAAAGAAGGAGTTTGGAGCAGGGAGAAAGGAAATATGCCTGTGTGCACGTGCACACACTCACACATGCGTACACACACACACACACCTCTTGTTAGAAGCAGCACATATTACTTCTGAGGTTAGAAAAAAAAATCAAAAGCCAGCCCAGCACCTGAAGTCTTAATTATGAATTCAGTTTTTTGAATTATCAGTTTAATGTGTTAAAATTTATTTTTATTGTCTCTCTGTATGTCAAAATCATATCTATCTAAATATTGTAACTAAGAACTAATTAGTATATGTGGAAATACTGATTAGTAGATTAAACTCATCTTCACATCACTGCCTATCTGCATTGCAAGATTAGCCTCTACAAGTATAGGCAAGGTCATTGATTCAAACAAATTGGGTTAAAATAATCTCGGATTAGTAGAGATATACAATGTGGCTAAAAATATAAATCTTTTTAATAATGTCAAATGTCAAATAGATGTATAACCCAACTAATTAAATTCTTTCAAATAAATGTGTTATAAACTATAAGTGTTTTAGAAGGAGAGATGATAAGGATAAATGATTCTTAACCAGAGATGATTTTGTCCCCCAGAGGACATGGGTAATGTCAGGAGACATCTTCAGTTGTCACAACTCAGGGAGGATGCTACTGGCATCTAGTGGGTAGACGTTAGAGATGCTGCTAAACATCTTGTAATGCACAAGATACTCTCTCACCCCCCACCTCCTGCCAACAAGTAGTTCTATGTTCATAAGGAATTACTTCCCCATTACCTAGGCTCCAATTTAATTGTACTTTGCTATCCTGATTTTTATTAATTAATTTATTTTCAATTTTTTAAATGTTTGTTATTTATTTTTGAGAGAAACAGATAGAACACCAGTGGGGGAGGGGCAGAGAGAGGGAGGGAGACACAGAATCCAAAGCAGACTCCAGGCTCTGAGCTGTCAGCACAGAACCTGACTCAGGGCTGAAACCCAAGAATCGTGAGATCATGATCTAAATAGAAGTCAGAACCTTAACTGACTGAGTCACCCAAGTACCCCACTATCCTGATTTTTAAATGTTTGTTGTACTTTCTTTTAAATCTTAATTTAGTTTCAGTTTGTAGTTTGTTGTTTTTTTTTTTTAATTTCAGGCTTTAAAAATGGGTATTTTAAATTAGTAATACCCAGAAAATGGGCATGGATATGATAAATGGAAACTCATGTACTCTAGAAATCAAGCTGTAAATTGGCAAAGCTATAGAAATGTGTATAGGGAGGGGCCCCTGGGTGGCTTAGTCGGTTAAGCGTCCAACTTTCGCTTCGGTCATGATTTCGCTTCGGTTCGTGGGTTCGAGCCCCGCGTCGGGCTCTGTGCTGACTGCCAGCTCAGAGTCTGGAGCCTGTTTCAGTCTGTGACTCCCTCTCTCTCTGACCCCTGCTCACGCTGTCTCTCTCTCTCTCTCTCCTAGAAAAAAAACAAAAACAAAAACAAAAACGTAGAATAGAAATGTGTATAGGGAGATTTAAAATATACATGCCTCTGACTCAGATTTCGTCTATTTTTAAATGTTAAGACTTCATGGGGCACCTGGGTGGCTCAGTCGGTTAAGCGTCCGACTTCGGCTCAGGTCATTACCTCGCGGTCCGTGGGTTCGAGCCCCGCATAGGACTCTGTGCTGACAGAGCCCGGAGCCTGCTTCAGATTCTGTGTCTCCCTCTCTCTCTGACCCTCCCCTGCTCACGCTGTCTGTCTCTCACTCTCAGAAATAAATAAAAACATTTTAAAAAATGTTAAGACTTGATCATATCATATAATCTATTAAGTATCTTTTCATTCCAAGGCCCCTCTTTGCAAACATCCCTGTTGACTTGCTCTAACCTGGATCACTTATGGTTAAGGACTGATGCAATTGTCATCCTGGAGTTTCTCTTGATGACTTTTCTAGGCTGAATTCATTGTTCCCTGAATCCTGTGTCATTCTCTTTTTCAGCTAAGCCTTTCAGTAGTATGTATCTTCAAGAAACTTCTCAACAAATGGTGGTAAATTTTCTGATTCCTTATTTGTCCATAAAAGTCTTTACAGTAATTTACTTATTGAACCTTGACATTTTTCCATTCCTCATAACAAATTCTGCACATCATATTATAATATCTTTATGACTTCTTTCTATGGATGTAATATCCTAATTTAAAGACTTTTGTCTTCCAGGATCAGTTTTAATGCTTTTTATTCTAGGCTTTCTCAACATTTTTATTATATTTTTTGTCTCTTCCTTTTCTGAAGACTGAGATTTTAAAAGCTGCTTATAAGATCCATATATGTTAGTAGACATTTTAGTTGGTGGGCTTTGCTTTGACATGATTGAGTTGGGGAGCTGGCTCTGTGGGTAAGCCCTCTATGACACAATAGACATTCTGTTCTCCAGAAGTAAAAATGTTCTGACTTTCATGAAAAAGGGTGAACAAGAAATGTATTTCTTATTTTCCCCTTTTCTTTGGGAGTGGCCCTTTAAAAAATCCATGCTACAGTTACCCTTCTTTAACTCTCTTCAATTCATAGGCATAGTAAAGTGAAAGATCCAAATTTCTAGGGATGCCATAGATCCCCTGAGCTATGTAATATCTGAAACACTGTTACATCTACTTCAACCTGTGAGTTCTCTGCAATTGTTACTCACTTCCTATCTAGTTTTGAGAAGAGAGTTAATCTTTAAGAAGAAGAATTTTAAAATGTTGATATAATACAATGAATACTTCTTAAAATAGCCAGAGGAGGAAGGCTTGAAGGAAATATGTTGGATTTTTTTTAAAGGAACATAATATCGATAGTCAAATTCATGGAGAATTGGGGGCATAAATGAAAGGCTATAGGGACAAGTAGTAGGCAAGTAAGCAAAAGATTAGGCAAAATTTCTTTAAAAATAGTTGAAAAAATTAGTTGGTTGGCTTTTAAACTTATTTAGGTTAGAATAGTTATGAGTATTAAAGTGCTAAATTTTTTTGGGGTGAGGGGTAAGGTGGAACTACAACAGAGGTTAAATGCATACAAACCCAGGGCTCTGGTCCTTTGGGTCAGACACAGCTTCAATCCAGTACCCTGGATAGCTCCCAGGGATGGCAGGAGCTCTAAAGATTCAGATCTTATTGAAGTAGCCATTGGTTCCTCCTAGTTTATAGAATTCTCTATACATGATCTATTTAGTCACCAGCAAGCAAATTATTGTTCCCATTTCACTTATTTTTTTCTCATAAAATTTGTTTTTATCATCAGATTTGGAAGCCCAGATCTTCAGAACTGACCTTGGGCTTGTCAGAGCATCTTGCCTTCAAAGAACTTAACAGAGTTGTTTGGGGAGAAAGTATTTTCTCCAAATAGTGGGATAGTTTTTATTTTGGATTACATTTTTGGATTATTATTTTTGGGACTATTATTTTGGGTTATTATTTTTTATTGTAAAATGTACTCAAACTTACTTCAAATTAAAGAAATGTGGGCTAAAACTCGATTTTTGTTGTTATCTCTTTGGGAGACAGGCAAATATCTAGTGATTGAGAGGGTTTGGGGAAACAGGCTCTTATATGCAGTAAAAGCATTAATTTCAATTACTAGAAAGTAGTTTGGAAATTCATAACCAAAACCCACTTAAACCAGTAATTACAGTACTCCATGTTAACAAAATGATCAGAGAAGTATTAAAGGAAAAATAGACATGAATATTAATTACAGACTTGTTGATTACATTCCCAAATTTAAATTCTTCCAAAATAGACTGCTGGTAAAAAATTTATGGTATTATACAAAAGACAGTAAATTGGTTACGTAAATGTGTATGTGTATGTGTGTGAATGTATTACGTGTCTGTGTGCATGTGTGTATGTGTGTGTGAATGTATATATGTGTCTATACGCATATAGACAAAGAAAGATACTATATGTAAAAAACTATAGCCTCATAGTGCATGTGTATATATGTATACACTGAGTACACTGAGCATGGAACCCAATGCAGGGCTAGATCCCATGGCCTTGGGATCATGACCTGAGCTGAAACCAAGAGTTCAATGTCAACTAACTGAGTCACCCAGGTGCCCCTCCTTTTTAAAAGTATTTATTTTAGAGATAGGGAGTGAGTAGGCTCATAGTATATTTTAAAACATATTATTTTGTGTAAAAATCATAAAATCCATGCATATACCCTTACTATCTATTTGTAAACAGGAAGAAGTCTTAAATAATGTTCACCAGAATCTAAATAGTGATTGCTTCTGTGGTGGGTTCTGCATGATATTTACTCCATGATATTCACTATCCAAATGTGCCCTTTTCCCAAGCCATCCAAAGGAACTTTCTATAATAATTATGTATTAATTTTGAAAAAATATTTTATAACTGAGTTTTTTATGTAAATGAATGACTTCTTATTTTGTATTAAATACTTATTGACTCTGTACTACATTCTATACACTGGCCGGGGAATCAGCAATATGGTCCCTGACATGATGGAAGTAACCATCTAGGTAGAAGACAGGAAGATATTGAACTAAAATCACACAATAATGTATATATTAACAAATAGCTCTTTGGTGGACATGTTATAGGACAATGAGACTAGTGGGGAAAGGGGGGAGTAGAGGACCTAATTTGTAACATTTTCCAAATTATGTGATTTAAATATTTCCAAATTGGCCAGTTTTGTGTTGCCAATATGTAGTTACTGAACATGAAATTTGGAATAAGTGTTCATAATTGGCGCTGGGGAGCTAGTGTTATCTGGCTCCAGCACACCACTGAATGATAGGCTGAAATAGAAGACAAGCATTATAGAGTGAAAGAGTGAAAGGGTAGGTCAGGAAAACTTTTAAAGGAGATGACTTAAGTTAAGTTGAACACTGAAGGATGAGTGATGTATCAGAAAGAATGACAGTGGAAAGGTGCTTGAGGGAGAAATTGAGATGATGAATGAGAGGAGAGAATACTCCATGTGAGAGTTAATGGTGGTCTACACTAGAATGGTGCCAATAGATTTCAAAAGAATTCAAGGCACATTCAAGTTAAATAATAACACCCATTTCAAAAAAATATATTTGACCTCTAAGTCTCCCTTAAAATTCATAATGTTGTGAATACCAAAAGTATTATCAGATATAGGTAATCTAGAGGAATGTATTTTGTTTGTACCCCCACTTTACTTACACTTAAAATATCCCAAATATGAGAATTTAGTTAAAATGTTAAGTTGACACAAAGGGGCAAAATGAATGGCAGTTACTATTCAAATGTGCTCTTTTTCCCAAGCCACCAGAGGAACAGTAGTTATAATAACCAAAGAAAAAGGTTAAGTTTATTTGGTTATTTTGTTTGTTTAGTTATAGCAGCCATGAAAGAGGTCAGCAATTATTGTCAGCAACAGCAACATCAAAAAGACCAAATATTGAAATAAAGCAACTTGCTAAGCATTTCTCTCTTCCCCACCCTCTCCTTTTCTCTCTCTCTCTCTCTCCCTTTCCCCTTACTCTTGTTTCTCTCCATCCCCCTGCCCTCTGCCAGATGTCAACACTCAATCTGTTCAGGCATCAATATCTCTACTTCTTAGATTCTTCACTGCTTTACAATATAGTGTCCGTGAAGATTTATATAAAGTTACTCTATCTAGCTTTGTGGCAGAAGACACAATTCTCGTAGAATTATCATTGATTTCTCTTCTATATTCATGTTATCTCCTTCTAGTGTTCTACTAGCATATTTGTCCCAGGATTAGCTTCAAAGTAGTTTGGGAAGCAGATCTTCCATGAGGTATGATGCTTTGATGTTCTCACTCATATCTGTTTCAACAACACTTTTCAAAAAGTGAGATGGAATTCTGGGGACACATTAGGTGTTCATGCTCAATCTCCTGAACTCTCATCTCTGGAGTGATGTGTTCCAATGCCAAGAAAAGAAGAGCTATTGATAATTACTGTTCTCAGCATCTCCAGACTAAGACGAAATTCTTAGTGCCACCATCTTGTTCCTCAGTTAGTGGCTATATCTAAAAAGCTAATTCTCAACATTTGAAAATTTGTTGAACTTAGATTAATAATACAAGATGCTTCCTAAGAACATTTTTTGGTTCTTTATTTACAGCTTTTCTTCTTTTTTCCATCATAAGGTACCTTCTATAAATGTGAACTATACTCACTCTCTACACTGGGGAGAAAATGGGAACAGTTGTTTTATGAGAGCATTCTGTCTGATGCTCTGGATAGTAACTCAGGCTAACTTTACTGTATTTTGCTGCATGGTGGACTGATAGTGATTGTAGTATTCATCAGACAAAGCATAGTCCATCTGAAGTCCTGTGGCATTGTTTTCTAATGGATGGGACTAAAATTACCTTTGGGCTATTGGACCTCTCCAGTTTCTGTCCAAGGTCCCTGGACTGAGGATGACAATGGGGACTGAATACAGCCTGTGTTCCTGTAGCCCTGGCTCTGAGGGTCTGCATCTGCCTGGAATCATTGGGTGGTCTTTCAGGCCAGAAGATATCTTGATCATCTCCCAGCTTATTGGCAGAGGTATCCAATTAGGGATCTCAAATGAAGATTGATGAAAAATTTGAGAAGTTGGTACAGGTGCCTTGCTGTAGACTACTTCAGTGGAGGGGGGCATAGTATCCCAGGAGAAAACACCAAGATTTAGTGAGTGAAGAAGAAAGAGCTGAGAAATAGTGCAGAGCCTACTGTAGCACTGGCTTACCAAAAACACGGTGAGGACTTAATGGCTCAGACAGTTTTCATAGGAGGCCCATTTATAGGCTCACCGGTGCCTTTATTTACTCCTCTTCATTCATCTCAAAATTTCCCCAAGTTTAACCAGAAAGGAGGTGGAGGTGAGAAAGCTTGACTGTCTTAGCTGCTGCTAATTCAGATACATAACTTATTTTTCCATTCTCTAATTTTACATTCCTTAACTAAGTGAGAGGAGCACTTCCCCCCCATACCCCAGGCCCACAGGAGATGCATGGCATTGCCCACTACTTTTTAATACTGTTCTAACTGCCAGTGTGAATCTTAGTTATAACAGAAAATCCACAAATTGTCCAGACTTGGGTTTGTTGGGGATCTTCGTTGATTAGCAAGTGAAAAAGATGACAATGTACTGATTATTCATAATACTACTTATATGTGAGTCAGATGTTAAAATTAATGATTTTAGTTCCTGTATAACTCAATTCTTTCTTTTTCTTGGCTGTTCTTTAGCTATTGAGCTGTGATGGCAATAGAATATAGAATTCACATATAATGGTGCAGCACAAAATGAGAAAATCATAAGAAGACCCAAAATCAGA
The DNA here is from genome assembly GCF_008692635.1 of Crocuta crocuta. NCBI lineage: Eukaryota > Metazoa > Chordata > Mammalia > Carnivora > Hyaenidae > Crocuta > Crocuta crocuta. Next base: position 2,255,765 of record NW_027530851.1, on the reverse strand, counting down.
GTGCTCTGAGACACTAACAAGATTGGAATTGGAAACAGGCCTTGGGTTTAGCCTTCATTTTGTGCCAAACTTAAATAGGGTAAACTATGTTATAAACATAAATCATACATGAATGATTAGTACTATGATGGTTAAAACCAGGGTTTTATGATTCCAGGCTATACTATAAATAAAAAGAATCTTCATGTTATATGCAAGAACATTGCGATTGCTGGACCTTCATTTGCAGAGGTAATAAGGTCACAAGATATGTATCTTACTTCTAGTTTTCTAGCTGTCATATGATATGTTTATGTGTTGGGGTGGGGATAGTGCTTTAAAAGAAGGCATGAAAGTTCGGTGTAAGTAGTTTTAACTTGAGCTTTCTGGAGTTGCTGAAAAAAATTCAAGTTGAATAAAAAATGTAAACCTCTGAAATTTAAGTTTGTTCATTGTTATTGCTTGAGGGTGCCCTTATTATATCTGGCTAAGCTTAAAATAACTATGAGAGGAAAGGAAGTAGGAGTATACATTTGATCTTAATATAAGGAAGGGAAAAAAGAAGAAAAAAAACCTGTGTTCCTAAACTGCCCATAATAGGCAAAATATCATTAGTCTTTTCTGAAAGAGAATCTTACTAAGCTTATTTACCTGATTTTTTTTCTGATTAATTTTTAGCTTCCATTTTTTATTTTATATCTTATGTGATATTTCTGTTTTGACTATGAATTACCCCAGAGCAGACTCCTCAGACTATGTAATTATGAGTATTGCAAGGCTATGTTACATAAGAACTGTTGATCTAATCATGTTGTGGTGTAGCATTTACTATCTGATCTTTTGCTAAGAATGTGCTCTTATAGACATCCATGATATATGATAATCACTTTTATTATAGCATAATAATTTGTATTTTGAGTAGTGTGGATTTTAAAAGGAACTTGTCACTTCTGTAGCATGGAAAATTCTCCAGCCATATGTCAGGGATGAGATTTGATGTTGATTTTAGGAAAGTTTCATCCAGGAGCCCACTACAAGTGATTTATCATCCATGGCTTGGCTAAATAATGCTTTCATCCACTGAACATTAAATATGTTGTGAAAGATATAGAAATAAGTAAGACACTTTCTCTACAGTCAAGGAATTCACAATCTTGTGAGGTTGATGAGTGCTACAGTGAAAGTCGATGATGATGATAGAGGGGGAGGAAGAAACGAAGAGAAGAAAGGAAAAGGATAGAAGGAGAAGATGTAATGACACTAACAATACACCAGTCACTGAACTAAATACATATATTACATATGTTTTTCCATTTAATATTCATATAAGGGAGACTTTCCTATTATTTTACTTTTACAGGTAAGAAGAATGAGTTTCCAAAAGTTAAATAAGTTTCTTAGGGCTACAAAATTGGCAGTCTGACAAAATTGGCAGCTTAGATTTCAATTTGTGCTATATAATACCACTATCTTTCTCAGTATGACAGAGTTATTAAGAGAAAAGAAACCACAGGGTTAGATAACCTAGGCAATTATGCCCAATTTCCAGCAGATTAGAGAGGTCTTGTTCCTATTTTAAAGTTCTATCACTGTCTTACCTAATACGTGCTTGTTTATTACAAAATTTTTTCCATCCCTGTAAGTAATAATGATTCTTATGTTTCAGTCACTATCTATAAAACATTGGATAAAATTGAGTTAAAATAAGAAAAGAAAAAAATTGATATATGTTTTTGGCAGTGGTCCTATTCTTTCTTTAGTTTAATAAGCTAGATGTTGTTACTTATGCATTGGCCCTTTACTGGAAGCCTTTATTCAGTCACTGTGTGCTCTAAATTTTCGTAAGAGCCGTAGTTTTGGCCCCACCATGTGCTAAAATTTATTAAGCAAAAATCATGGCTCTTGGTGTTGAAAGCTATATTGGGACAGCCAAACAGGTCCTTGTACGTCCTACTCATGCCAATAAATCCAGCCAGAAAATTCTGTTTAATAGTTGCATGAGTAGCTGGTATTTTAAGAAGACACCCACACAGAGGGGAGAGGTAGAGGAAAAAAGTCAGATTTTCAAGGGCTTACTTGGGGAGTTTGCTTATTCTGTTAAACTCCACCTGCAGTCTAAGCAACGGTTTGCTCCCGAGTCTGCAATAGCACTGCGTGCTTTCTTTATGTATTGTGTGGGATCTGATAAATTTTTCAGGATCCAATCCAGCTGTGCTCTCATCACATTGATTTAATGGCCCTTAAGAGAAACCATAAAAGTGCTTTCTGGTTAGTGGGGTCCAGCTGTTTCTCATAGTATTGCATAAGACAGCAAGCTGAGTTAGCTATAGATTAATGATATTAAAAATTCAACTCTTTCCATATCATTTTCTCTCATACCAAAAAGACTTAGAGCAAATATGTGATTTGTTAAGTTAGGTTATAGAACCCAAAGGGAAAGGACCCAAAGAGATTATGTGATTTGGTCCAAATAAGCTAATTGAGGCCCCCAAATAAACACTGAGTCATATTAAAACATCTAGTATGTGTATGAATGTGTACATGGTGTATGTGTGTGTGTGTGTGTGAGTGTGTGTGTGTGTGTGAATGTATGTGTATAAAGGTTCCCAAAGGGTGATGTGAAGGCTGATGGATGGAAGGAGGGCTCTGTTTTCATTACCAGGCAACAGTGCAAGAAGCCAACAAAATTATTTGAGGATTATCAGGCTCTCTAATGAGGTTAAGAACACTGAAAGTCAGTATGAAATGAATAGCTGTGTAGATTTACACTGTCATTCCTGTCACTTGAGCCCTTTGGTTTTGTGCAAGCACAAGGGTGATTGCACTACCAGGCGATCTGTTAAGTATTAAGCCTGGGCATGCAACAAACTGTATTGAAAATGTTTCTACTCAGAAGCAGACGTGAAGCACTTAGAACTTTTTCACATCAGTTACTTTAAGGCAACAGAGTACTTAGAAGTAGAGTAAAACATTTTCTCACTCCTGTTTAAAGAAGAGGTCCAGGGATGGGGAGAGTTGGAATAGGAAAACACTAATGCAAAAGCCATGATATTTTAGCATTTTACCAAGTTACAGTTCCTAAATACAGGGAATACAGCATGGACTCTTTGAAATTAGAAGTCATCATAGAAACAAATGGCTGGAGAATTATAATTACTATACGACTAATTTTTGGTGATCAACACACTTTGCAATAGCCCCTTTGAATATGACTACATGATTCATCCTTTGTGTTTGTACGATCACAGAATGTGAACAACTGTGCATATAAAACTTGCAAATTTGAAATACTTGTTAGATAGGAAATAATTATCTTTGTACTATCAATGGGAAAAAAAGATTTTGCTAAGAAAAAATGTTTTCTGAAGAAGCTCAAACAATTTAGAAAGATCCATTTAAATATAGAGTTGGATGTATATTCTTGTCTATTCATTAATGTGGTTCCCTGTAATCATACTTTGATTGCTTATTTCAGTTGATTTTAAAACATTTAGAAGTTGTATATTTCACATTTAAGGATTCTTTTCTCAACAAGCTTAAACACTAAAGATGTTTATGTGTTTTTAGAGGTTGTTCAGAGCTTAAGTGAATAAGCCCTTCTGAATATCTATGAAATATTCAATTATAAGGAAGTCTATAGAACTATTTTTGAGATGAGGAGAAAGTGGCATAATTGTGTGAAACTAGGTAATGATTTATGGTCGTATACGTCCATCAATGTTCTTCCTCTGGAAAAACTGAACAAAGGCTTTAGAGTTCCTAACAGACACCTAAAGACAGAACTGGAGCAAGAGAGATGCTGTTAGTAGGGGTATTTTAAGGTCAGTATTTCAGTAGCTGCTGTTTTTGATTAAGTATCATGTAGACCAGTTCCTCTCTACTGAATAGCATTAGCTTGAAAAATCTAAGGCTTGGTGGCCTAAATAGACAACAATAACCAATATCTTAGCTTTGCCAGATACTTCTGTGGGAAATGTTAAGCCATGTCAACATTTGCCATTGTTATAATTCTACCCAATGCTCTAAAGGCAGAGTCATGTTGCTTGGTCATGATGTGGGAGTGGTGAGGATGAGGCATACTTCTGTTCTATTGTTTGCCAACAGAGTCAAGTTTTCTTTTGCCATCCCGAGCAGTGCAGTTTGGGCTTTCTGTAGTTCTCTGTGGTTTGCATTCAGTCTTGAATTTATAGCCTAGGATAAGAAAGTTGTTGGCAACTACCTCATGCAAGTCAGAAAAATGCCAGGCTGATGTAATGCAGGCTTCTACTTCACTTCAGAATGAAAATTTAATGTTCTTTGAGAGTCTTTTACAGAGGAATTCATTATGGTTATCTTATGAATGATGGTTCTGAAAAAATAATGTTTGTGCTACATATTTCTGTGACTATTTCAGAAACTACATTAAAAAGGCAAACAGCCAGCAGCACGAATCGTGCTTGAGACTAAGTTAGAAGTAGATCTGGTTCCGCACAAACTGAGTTTTTGTTTATTTCTTTAGGTCAAAGGTAAAGGGCTGTGCAGTGTAGAGTATGCACTTTTGGGAAGGGTGCCTGTTCTGTAAGGGTTTTTCCTTTCTCTCTTTTGCCCACTCTGAGCAAATGAATCATTTTGAAATTTTTCTATTCAATATTGCTCTATGTGCCCTTTTATTTTGAAAACCTGGAAAACAAAGAAAATCAAAAGAAAGAGGAAAAATATCAATCTGGCCATGCATATGCAACTACTGTTAACATATTGATGTATCTCCTTCCAGATAAAATCCTTAAAAACACAATGTGATCGTGATGATATCAGATCAATATAAAAACATATATGATCCTAACGAGTATCAGATTAATTTTTCATTCAACACTGATTTCCAAGCATTTTTTTATATTTAAAGGAGATATTTCCCGATTCTAACATTAATACCCAAATATTAATAGCCCAGAACCTTAGGTTATCCAATTAGCAGAAAGAATTTTAACAGGCTCCATTCCATCAGTATTTTTTGGGTCCTGGAGGAATGCTCACATGTTGTCACATCTATCCTGGTTGTTGACTGTCATCTTAACACTATATCACCATAGATTGCTGCTCAATTGTTGCTCCCTTTTGCCACTTTATAATCAATGTTTCGAGCTTACAGTCGAGTTCTGTCCTGACTGCCATAAGTGAAGAATGAACACATGCTAAATTTCCCAAGTAAGAACAATACCAAGCAGTTAACGGGTAATAAAACTTTCTTAGAATTTGAGCGTTACTAGAAAATGCAATGTAACAAGGAAGAAAAATAAGAAAATTTTAAAAGGCTACTTAATATTCTATTGAGGAAAACAATTTGGAATTTCTTAGTTATGCATTTGCTGTTAAGCATTTAGATTAATGTCAATGTTACATAAAAATATTTGATTTATTCATGTCCTGGTGTAGCATTTACTATCTGATCTTTTGCTAAGGATGTGTTCTTATAGACAACCATGATATACAATAATCACTCTCATTATAGCATAATAATTTATATTTTGAGCAGTGTGGATTTTAAAAAGAACTTGTCACTTCTGTAGCATGAAGATTCTTCATCCATAGATCAGGGATGAGATTTGAGGTTGATTTTAAGGGCATTTTTATCCAGCAGCCCACTACAAGTGATTTATCTTCCATGACTTGATTAAATAATGCTATTTTGCTTTCTAAAATAATTCCCATATAGGGGCAAAACTTTTTAAATTCTATTTTACATACCATCTCTGTGCAGAAAATGTTCTTAGCTCTTGAGATCTTCCAGAGCATTTTATGGGAAAAAGTCCTAGAGGAAGTATTTCTAGATTCATTTACTTTAGTGGTTAGCAATAGTTTGTGTTTTCTATTTCCACTTGAGTCAATTTGATAAATTATATTTTTCTAGGAACTTGAATCTTTTAATCTCAGTTTTCAAATTTACTGCCATAATTTGTTTATAGTATTCTATTACCTGTTTCTCAGCTGTAGTTACTATTTTTCATTTTTTATGTCCAGTAGTGTGTGTGTGTGTGTGTGCGTGTGTGTGTGTTCATGTGCACATGTGAAACATTTCTTTTCATTTTTCTTGTTTAGTTTTCTCAGAGTTTTATTAATTTTGCTATGGAAAAATTTATGGTTTTATTTTTATATTTTATTAATTTCTTCTCTTATCTTTATTATTCACTTCCTTTACTACTTTCATTATTATTTTTTCCATTTTAAACTTCTTTATTTGAATGCTTAATTTTCAGCCTTTGTCCTTTTCTGTTAGAACCAAAGCTATGTAGATATTTGTCCTAAGCACGTCTTTAGCTGCACCCAGATGTTTTAATTTGAATGCTTTTATTTTTTATTATTAGTAAAATAGCTTCAGATATTTTTAATTTCCATAAAAATTTATAATTCTGTCCTTTTTCTTATTTAGAAATATTTTTCTCAATTTCCAAATTTAAGATTTTTTAGTCACCTCTATTATTTTATGCCTTAATTACACAATATAGTATATATTATAGTAGTATGTATTATGTATTATATGGCTTCTATTATATGAATACATTATACATCTAAAATTTTTTATATTCTATACTATATGTTATACCTATCCTTGAAAGTAATTGAAGGTGGACTTGTGGCCTGTTTTGTGCTCAACTGTTAAAAGTGGATTTGTATATGCTTAAAAAAATATGAAATCTGCAGTGGATAGGTACAGAATTTTAAACATATTTCCAGTGGATCAAGTTTATAATCATGTTATTCAAATCTCCTGTTTCTTTAATGAATTTTTGCCTCCTTTTCCAGTCGTTTAGTGAAAAAGTTATGTTAAAGTCTTCAATATGATTATGAACCAGTATATAATAAAACCTTGGTTAGCGAGCATAATTCATTCCAGAAACATGCTTATAATCCAAAGCACTTGTATATCAAAGTGAATTTCCCCATAAGAAATAATGGAAACTCAAATGATTCATTCCACAACCCAAAAATATTTATATAAATATGATTATAATACTGTAATATAATACAGAGTAATGAAGAAATACAAAATATAAAGAAAAATGAACAAATAAGCCTGAAAACCTTCGTGGTTGGTGTGAGGGAGACAAGAGAGAGGAGGATTATTGTGTAAGACGACCTTCACTATCACTAATGGGATTGCTGCTATCTATTGGCTTGATGGAGTCTTTTTCTGCATGGGGCCCATTGTATAAGCTCACACAGATGTTGACTACGGTATGGTATTAATAAACTCTTGTCATACACTGTATTTAATGTTACTGGCAATAAGGCAGCAGAGGAAAGGGCAGGACTATATCTGCAAGCAGCCTGACCTAGAATGAAGTGAGGCATTCCTAAGCTTGCTCTTCTATGGAAAAGCAAAAGACTGTCCATAGCTGCTTTGAAGTGACAAAAAATACACTAGTGCCAGTTGTGGGCACCCTCCAATGTTCTGAAGAATCACTGATTTCTGCTAAACACTGTGGCCTGAGACCAAGCATCCAACCATAGGAGACGATCACCCACAATCCCACAGCAAAAGAGAGAGAGAGAAGAACCATTGGCTCAGTTGTGATCATGTGACATTTGGCATCATATATACCACTCATAAGACATCGCTTGTTTATCAAGTTAAATTTTATTAGAAATGTTTGCTTGTCTTATGAAGCGCTCACAGAACAAGTTACTGGCAATCCACGGTTTGCTGTATTTTCTTTTTTCTGAAAAACCTGTTTTGTCTATTTTAAGGCTATATTATTTAAGTATATAAACAATACATATAAGTGTAGAATTGTTATATTCTTCAAATTATAACTGAAATCTTAATAATTGTGCATTAACCCTCTTTACCTCTAGTAATGATTTTTTATTTCAAAATTTAAAAAATACTAACAGAGCTCTGTTAGTTTTGTTTCAATAGTATTTGTTTGATATATCTTTTTCCTTTATTGTTTCTTTTTCTATCTTGTTGTATTCCTAGTTCAAAAATGTCACTTGCACACAGTGCACAGGTAGATTAAAAAAATTAAAGTCGACTATCCTGTAATTTATCCTGTTTGATAGTCATTAGTTTTCCTAAATGTGTAGATTCATTATGAATTCTAACTAGTTATATGTTGGATATTCACATTATAATGCCATATCTCTTGAGGGCTACAGTAGTGAGGAAATTTCTTATGAAAGAAGACAAACATAGGAGAGATAAGATTATAAAGGATAAGTAAGATTTTTAAGGGAATAGAATACTGACAAGAACAGATGTGATTTACTTAAGGACAAATATTAACTCTCAACTCCAGGAACTGAGAACCTCTATTCCTAACTACACTGGGAGCCATAAACATTAAGATCAAGTTACAGAATTCTAAGCAATATTAGAACTTGGTTTCCCTCTGGGGAGAAGGACTTGCCAGCTCTTCTCCTGAGAATTGAACGAAGAATGGGTATTGAGACAAATTTTGAGGTCAGCATAAAAAGATGACGCAGTAAGTTCCTTAGGGTAAGTAAAATAGGGAGAGAATAGGTATTTGTTAATGGGTTGCTAGGACAGGGTAAGAAAAACAACAATTGAATTCAGATGAACAAGATATGATTTTGTTAAATATTTCCTTCCTATGAATGCTGGATTTACCAAGGATAGTAAGTAGCAGCAATCATGGTAGAAATAAAACTTGCAAGTTGGGTCCTAGAGTCCTCGAGGAATATGATAGTGAGCATTAAATCAGAATGTGAAATTTCCATAAGTTTTCATTCCATGCATATATATTTTTTTATATTTAGGGATGTAAGCAGGAGGAACATGGAAATATTTGCAATGTTATATTTATTTTTGTATTCCTTTAAAAATCTATAGTTACCATGTTAATATTTTTAAAGAGATTATTTCATGTAATTTTTCTTATAAAAACATGTTTAAGGAGGGGTGCCTGAGTGGCTCAGTTGGTTAAGCGTCCGACTTCGGCTCAGGTCATGATCTCACGGTTCGTGGGTTCAAGCCCCGTGTCAGGCTCTGTGGTGACAGCCAGCTCAGAGCCTGGAGCCTGTTTCAGATTCTGTGTCTCCCTCTCTCTCTGACCCTTCCTTGCTCACACTGTCTCTCTCTCTCAGAAATAAATAAAACATTAAAAAATTAAAAAAATATATGTTTAAGGAAAGTGTAGGAAGTCAAATTTTCACATACAAGCTTAATACTGATTATATTTTAAAGCTTATCTGTTTACTGCAAATAGAAATACAAGATGATGAAACTTAAAAATTCTACCATCTCTTAATTTTAAGGATTTTTATGAGAGTCTGGAAAAAATGTGAGAATAGATGATGTTACTATCACTACTGCTGCAGCTACTACTACTACTACTAATACCACCACCACCACTACTACTACAATTCTTGCTAATTCCACCAATAGCAGTATTCTAACAGTGGTTTCTACTGGTTGTGTCTACTAAGTCTTTCTGAAGTCCAAACACTGTACTAAATAATTTACATCTCAATTCTTTTAAGCCTCACAAAAGTTTTCTAAGTAAGATGCCATTACTGTCTTCACTGCCCAGAAGTGAAAGTGAGACTTAGGGAACTTAAATACATTAGCTAAACTTGTTATTTGTGTATCCAAAGCTTATTCAATATTGTTTACTAATGCTTTATCTGATTTGTATATTACTTTATAAAGATGTATGTTAACATTTTCCACCGTCTTTGTAGATTTAAATTTTTTTTCTTGTAGTTTTGGCAAATTCAGTTTTCTTTATTTGAGGATAATTTTGAAAGTTTTCAGGAGCTCTATCATTAATTTGATTCATTACTTTTGTAAATATGTAATAACTCTCTTTATCTCATGATTGTTTTTACTGTGAAGTCTTGTGTACTTGATGTTAATGGGGCTTCACCAGTTAACCTTTTTGTTATGTTGCTTTGGGTTAAGGGACATTTAGCAGGATATATTTAAAACTTTAAATTAATCTAATTGCTGAGTTTACTCCATTTATATTTATTGTGATTACTGGTAAAGTTTGATTTATTTCTACATAGTGATACAGTTCTATTTATATGTGGGATTGCTTTCCCAATTTCCTTTTTTAATCTTTTCTGTNCCCACGAACCGCGAGATCATGACCTAAGCGAAAGTCGGACGCTTAACCAACTAAGCCACCCAGGCGCCCCTGGTTGGGTTTTTCTTTTCTTTCTTTTCTTTTTTCTTTTCTTTTCTTTTCTTTTCTTTTTTCTTTTTTCTTTCTTTTCGTATCATTAAAAAAGATCGTATTGTATTTAAAAAACGAAGAAGAAAACACACTTAAAATGAGTTAACATGACTGTTCTTGGAAAGGTTTCTAAGGACAGCCTAGGCATGTGACACAGTTTGGCCAAGACATATAAAGAGAAGACTGCTGTGGAACTTTAGGTTCTCTGGCACAGTGTCATATTTTTTCTTTCCCCTTTTCCCTCCTGGAAAGCAGATGTGCTGGCTATAACTATAGCAGCTATCTTGTACCCAAAAGAACAACAGAGACATTGTTAACCTTACAACAGAATTTAGCAGCTACCTAACTCTTGTAGGCAGAAAAATAATCTATTTTAAGCCACTGTTGTGGGTTATAAACAGAGCCAAACACAGCCAAATTGATACCTTTTTTCCCCTTCTGTCCTAATTTCTATTGGGTGGCAATCCCACCTACTTTTCTTCCTCTGTTGATTTAGAAACCATACATTAACTGTACATTTATTTTTGGTTCTTCAATTGTTATTCTTACATTTTTCAAAAGCAACTGCTTTAACTATTGGATGCAGAATAATTGATATCTGTATCCTTCTATGTATACAGTAAATTTAGTGCTTTACTTTCAGTTATCCTCATTATTCTTTCCCATCTCCTGAGTATGTGGTCTTATATTTTCATTTCATCTTGTTTTTAATCTATCCATAGTGACTATTATTATTGCATCTATAGTTAAATCATGTTTATATTTGCCAATATCTTTTCAAAGTTCCTTTTGTAATCATCTGATTTTAGTTCTTACTAAAATTCATTCTAGAGTGTCTCTTTCAGTGAGGCCTATGAAATTTCATGAACTCAGTCTTTGTTTTCGGATAACATATTTAAGTTTCACATTTGAGTGAATTTAGCTTTATATAGAATTCTAAGTTAGCATTTATATTTCCTTGGCACTTTAAAGATTTTATTGCATTTCCTCTGGCTCCCATTGTGGTTCTCAGCAATCTTCTCTCTTCTAAATGTTCCTTGTGTATCTTTCTCTGTTTGCTTTTATGATATCCTCTTTGTCTTTGATTCTCCTTCTTATGTTTCTGGTTCTGGCAATAGTGGCAGCAACATTCCTGCAATATCAGCACTCACACTTCTGGTTCCAATAATGAAAGCATCTGCTGTCCAGCAGCTTCAGCAGGTAAACTAGCAGTAAGAATAGCAGGCAACAATGGTAGCATGGATATGGAAGCAATAACAATAGGAATGTGGGATCCCAGATATTTCAGTGTCCACAAGAGTGTGAGCTGTTGGATCCCTGCTCTATGGGATGCGTTAGAAGTTCCAACAGCAGCAGCAACAGTTAAATATCACTACTTTCCCTTTTGTTCCTCTGGTCCTTCGAATACATTGTAAACAATTTCCTATATAGTATACACTTGTGCTTGAAATACTTACAGTCGTTTCTGTTTCTTAATTAGATACTAATTTAATACAATCTAGATGAGAATATGGTAGATCATATTCATATGGAAAGATTATACACCCCTGTTCCACTGATATTAAATATTAACCACGTGACTTGTTTCAACCAGTGAAATGGGAGCAGATGTGACTTGTGTAATAGCCTAGTGCAAGGTTGTTTTTCTTTTTTCCTAATGCTTTATTTCTGAGAGAGAGAGCAAGTGTGAACAGGGGTGGGTCAGAGAGAGAGGGAGATACAGAATCCGAAGCAAGCTCCAGGCTCTGAGCTAGCTGTCAGCACAGAGCCCCACGCGGGGCTCGAACCCACGAACCGCAAGATCATGACCTGAGCCTAAGTCAGACTCTTAACCAACTGAGCCACCCTGGTGCCCCACCCTAGCACAAGCCATTACATGGTTTCACATTATTCTTGTCCTGTGCAACAAGACCCATGGTATCCCAGAGAAGAGAGGCCCATCAGTTAGGATTTGGAATGTACACATGAACCTGAGGCACAGTAAACTTATGATGGATATATAACATGATATAAAATTATATACTTGTGTTGTTATACTCAGATTTTTCAGTTGTTATTGCAGTATCATTCAGATTAAGATGGCTGATATAGTTTGAGCTTATTTTTATTGTTTGAAAATCATTCTGTTTTTTTTTTATTTTGAGGAATTATGTTATTCTTCAATTCTAAAAACTTGTGTCATTAACTCTTTGAATATTGCTTTCTTCTACTCTTGAACCTCTCTAGAACTGAATTAAAATTATGTTGACCTTTTTAGGAGTGTGTTAATTTCCACATGTTTATGCATTTTCCAATTTTCCTTCCATTGTTGAATTCTAGTTTTATTCCATTGTGCTTGGAAAATAAACTTGTTATGATTTCAATCTTTAAAATTTGTTAAGATTTCTTTTGTGACCTAACCTATGATCTATCTTCGAAAATGTCTCGTGTGTGCTTGAGAGGAATGTTTTTATTTTGTTGATGTCGGGTGGAATGTTCTATGGATGTGTATTAGGTACATTTGGTCTATTGTGTTGTACAAGTCTTCTGTTTCCTTATTGGTTTTATGTTCTATGCATTTTCTATCCATTAATAAAAGTGGAATATTAGAGTTTCCTACTGTTATCATAATGGCTCTTTTTCCTTTTAGTTCTGTCAGTCTTTGCTTTATGTTTTAGGTGCTCTGATGTTGGATGCATAATTATTTATAGTTGTTATATTTGCCTGATGAATCGATCATTTTATCATTATATAATGTCCTTCTTGTCTTTCTTCTATGGATTTTTACTTAGTCTATTTCATCACAGGTTTTTTTTTTCTTTTTTCTTTTTTTTTTTACAAATAGTTTATTGTCAAATTAGTTTCCACATAACACTCAGTGCTCATCCCCACAAGTGTCCTCCTTCATGCCCATCCCCCCTCGCCCCCCACATCCATCAGTCCTCAGTTTTTGTCAGCATTCAAGAGTCTCTCATGGTTTGCCTCTCTCCCTTTCCCCCACCATTTCCGCCCTTCTTCTCCCCCTTGTTCCTCCGTCAAGTTCCTCCTAATCCTCCTATACGTCATCACAGTTTTTTACTTAAAGTCTATTTTTCTGATCTAAGTATAGCCAAGCTTGTCCTCTCTTAATTACCATTTGCATATAATATTTCTTCCCATCCTTTCACTTTCAGCCTATGTATGGCCTTAAAACTAAAGTGAATCTTTCGTAGATCGCCTATGTTGAGTCTTGTTCTTTTAGTCATTAGATCGCCTATGTTGAGTCTTGTTCTTTTAGTCATTCAGTTCCTCTGTCTTTTGATTTAATCTATTTGTGTGTAAAGGAATTATTGATAAGGGAGTTCTTATTTTGCCCCTTTGTTAATCTTTTTTCCTGTTTGCCTTGCAGTTCTTTTGTTCCTATTTTCCTCTCTTTCCATCTTTTTGTTTGTTTCATTGATTTTTTATAGTGTTATTTTTTGATACCTTACCATTTTCCTTTGTGTATATTCTTACACCTTTCCTTGTGTATATTCCTTTCCTTAGTGTATATTTTCTTTGTAGTTATCTTTGGCTTACAGAGAACATGTTACAATCATAGCAGTCTATTTGAATCTGGTTACCACTTAAACTGCAAGCAAAAATACTACTCTTTTACACTCCCCCCCCCACTCTTCATGTTATTGTTATCACAACTTATATCTTTTATATTGTGTATTCATTAGAAAGTATTTCTGTTATAATTATTAGTAATATTTTATTTCAACTTCTATACTAAAACTAAAATAATTTACCTATCATCATTACAGGATTATAGTATTCTTCATCTATGTATTTACTTTTATATGTGGGTTTCATACTTTCATTGTTTTTCATGTTGCTCATTAGTGTACTTTCATTTCAATTCAGAGAACTACCTTAAAGATTTCTTGTAAGGCAGATGGTGGTGATGAATTCCCTCAGCTTTTGTTTTCTGGGAAAGTCTTTACCTCTTCTTCATTTCTGAGGGACAGTTTTTTTATTCGATATAATGTTCTTGGTTAGCAGTTTTTTGTTTTTCAGCACTTAGAATAGATTATCCCATTTCCTTCTGTACAGTTTTTGCTTTAAAACCCACTGATAGTTTTATGGGGGTTCCCTTGTATGTGATGAGCTCCTTTTCTCTTGCTACTTTTAAAATTCTCTCTTTATCTGTGACTTTTGACAATTTGATTATGTATTCTGTTGTTGATTTCTTTGAGTTCAGTCTTTTGGAATCTTTTGGATTCATAAATCTAAATGTCCGTTTCCCTCCTCAGATTTGAGAGTATTTCAGCCATTATTTATTAAATAGCCCTTCCATCCATTCTGTCTCTCTTTTTCTAGGACTTCCAAAATAAACAGTCTCTTGATGATATCCTATACATCCTGAAGCCTTTATTTTCTCTTTTTCTTTCTTTTTGTTCTCTGGATCATTTCAAATAAAATGTGTTTGAGTTAACTGATTTTTTTTTCTTCTGCTGTTTGATCTAGCCTACTATTCAAACAATTGAATTTTTCAGTTCAATTATTATATCCTTTAGCTCCAGACTATTTGAACAGTTTTTTTAAAGTTTTCTACTTTGATGATATTGTCATTTTGCAGATATATTATTTCCTGATTTCATTTATGTGTGTGTGTTCTCTTTTTCTCACTGAGCTTCTTTAAGACAATTATTTTGGATTCTTTACCAAGCTATTCATAGATTTCCATTTCTTTAGGGTTGATTATTGGAGGTTCACTTTGTTCCATTAGAAGTATCATATTTCCAGATTCTTCATGTTCCTTGTAGTTTTGTGTTGGTGTCTGCACATATGAAGAAGCAGCTACCTCTCTAATATTTAAGGGCTGCCTTAGCAGAGAAAGACCTTTACCACTCAGGCTGGCTAGATTCTAGGAGAGAATTTCAAACTTTTTTGATGGATGCTCATGCTTCACTCCTCTCACTCATTTGGGGGGAAGTCTTAAGGTTGTGCACCTTCTCCCAATTTCAGGGCTCCCTGCTGGTAGCAGTAAACTACCCTTTTCTTTTCTGTATTTTTAGTTGCCTTGGACATATAGACCTTGCCAGTTCCATCAGTGCTCTGTGTGAAGCAAGACAGAAACCAGTACCTAGCCAGCTGACTGAAAGGGCTGTGGTATTAGATGCACACCCCACTCTCTTTTCCCCAAAGGAGAAATTTTAGATCATATTGATATCTCTTGGTGGTGAGCTCAGCTGGCTTGTAAGAGGGACTGATGAAGCAAAAGTAAAATTGCTGTGCCTATCCCTTTTAATTCAAACATTCTTGATTTTGTACTCATCCGGGTATCTGCAACTTCTTACCTGGAATCTGTATCTCTCATAAAGGTATTTTGGTCCTATATCATTGTTAAATCAGTGTTTCTGTGGGGTGCGTGGGCTGGGACATCCTATTTTGCCATCTTCTAATGTCACCTTTCACATTCTTCTTAATGATACATTTTCTATCCTTGTGTATTTAGTCTTTAGGCAATTTTTACTTGCGATCAATAGTTTTTCAAGATAAAGATAGGTTTAAATACCTAGTGTTATTTCATTGTTCCACTTTGTTAGAAATCACTCACAAGTTAAAAGCACAACCTTAAGCAGTCCCCAAAATCCCAAACAGTTTTATCATTTAAATTACTAGCACTTAAATTCTAGATAAGCATGTTGTTAGTATTACTGTAAAAGAATAAATATTAATTATCCTTAAAAATGTAATTTTAAGAAATCCTGTAAATATTAGAAGTGTTTATTAACTGATTTAAATTAGTGACTCTCAAACTAGAGGACTCACAGACCTTGAGAATTTATTTACATTTCCCTGAGGAAACCACAGGGACTCCAATTTGAGAAGCACTGGGTTTAAATCTTGATTTCCATTAAAGGTTTCTCATTAATATACTTCATTAAATGTTATACAGCTAAACTTGGCTGAATCTCCTTCTTTTAACCGCTGAAGACAGCTATTGTTAGGGTTAATGGTACTTTTGTTCAACTTAATGATAATTGTATGCAAATTTTAGAATTTGCCACAGGCTTACTATTTGTGGTAAACTTGTGGGAGTAGTTATATTTCCTTTTTCTTTTCAGGAAAACTGCCAGTATCAGGAATCACTGTTTGCCTCAAAATTGCAGCTGTGGTTGTCTTCTCAGATTACTAGGAAATTATAGCAAAGTTTGTAGCAAACTTGAAAATTATTATACAGCAAAGACTTGTTACTAAGAAACACAGTTAATGAGTAAAGACAGAGGAAAAGAAAGAATAAAAATAAGAGAAAGATCAGGAAATTGTTAAATTAACTAACTAGTCTTATACTAAAAAAAAGAAGTAATAAAATATTAGAAAAATGCTCTTTGAAGTTCTTCTCCTATAATTGAATTTCTTCCAATCTCTCCTGGTTGGTTGTGTTTTTTAATTTAATCTCTCTGTCCATGATTGTTTATTCCTACATATGGATAAAGTTTGAAGAATAGTCTTAAGAAAAATGGAAAATAGACAGACATAATACATAATAAATAATTTAAGAATGAATAGGAATTATAGCTATTAAAATTGAAATGTAGTCGAAGGTAATGTTCTGTAGACATTGTAATAGAAGTCACTACTCTTACTTCAATTAAATTAGATAATGTATAAGAAAATAAATAAATATGAATAATGATGAAAATGAAAAATGATGAATAATATTAAAATATATAATATAGCTTCTCTCAACCTCAAATATGAATGTCTATGCATTCTTTTTTGTTTAATGTTTATTTTTGAGAGAGAGAGACAGACAGACAGAGCATGAGTGGGAGAAGGGCAGAGAGAAGACACAGAATCCAAAGCAGTCTCCAGGCTCCAAGCTGTCAGCACAGAGCCCGATGTGGGGCTTGAACCCATGAGAGGTGAGATCATGACCTGAACTGAAGTCAGACACTAAACCGACTGAGCCATCCAGGCACCCCATGAATGTCTATACATTCTTATCTGAGCTAGACTTCATTATGTGAAATTTATTAAAAGTTTAAATGATATCTATTGTCTTTTTTGTATTTACTTTTACATATGGAAAAATTAAGTACTCTAGAAAACCCATTCCAATTCTTACAAAGATTTTAAATGTGTTGTGAAGACGCTATGACTTATGC
The DNA here is from genome assembly GCF_008692635.1 of Crocuta crocuta. Lineage (NCBI taxonomy): Eukaryota > Metazoa > Chordata > Mammalia > Carnivora > Hyaenidae > Crocuta > Crocuta crocuta. The sequence goes on along the minus strand of NW_027530851.1, from coordinate 2,238,490 downwards.
TACCAAGCGCTCTAAAATAAAATTTAAAACAAAAGAAAATTATGTTTAATATTCTGAGGTTATTCATTAAAATAATGTTTGTTATATGTTTAGGTGTGTCAGTTGATTTAATTGTTTAAAGAAGCTACTTTAGCTTTTAGAAAAAGACATTTTTCTCCCTACTATTATATGCAAAGTTTCCCAATCTTTATCTCCTGACCATGTTTTCTCAGAATTTGGGTTGGTTAAATTTAACATCAGTCTTCTTCCTTCTGTCAACATTTTTTTTTTTTTACAAATAGTTTATTGTCAAGTTGGTCTCCATATAACACGCAGTGCTCATCCCCACAAGTGCCTCCCTCCATGTGTCAAAATGTTTAAGAAAAAAAAATTTCCTCATTGTGTCAAACTGCCTTACTTTTTTTGCAAACCAAATTTTCCTAGATCTTTTGGTCACTTAAGATCATTGAAAAGTCATGTGGGTTTTTGGAAAGTAAGTGGGAATCTAGTTTCTTCCTGGTCAATTGTCAGTTATGGTTGGCTTTATTTTTCTTGAGATAAAACAGACCATTTGTTTTAGGCATAGACAATTCTTAAAAAGACAAAAAAATTTGCATTGGTTATGCACATAAAATAGTCAAGTTTCTAAATGTGTAAAATGCAAATAGCTTCTAAAATTCATCAAGTGATTTTCCAGGAAGGCATGTAAAAATGGCTTTTCTTATAAATCATGCATTTGGTAAATGCTCATAAAATGTATTAATTTTGCTAACCTCAGATTATTATGGGAATGCCAAAATAAATTTAAGAAAAAAATTTCTCAGGGTTCCCCCTCTGCTTGCTAGATGGGATGATGCCTGACTTATGAATTGTTTAATTAGGCCAACTAGATCTTTGAATTTACTAAGTTGGAAAAGAGAGAGAGAGAGAGACAGAAAGAAAGAAAGAAAGAAAGAAAGAGAGGAAGCGGAGGGAAGGGGAGGGAAGGGGCAGGAAGAGGAGGGAAGGGGAGGGAAGGGAAGGGAAGGAAAGGGAGGGAAGGGAAGGAAAACAACTTCTTTGGGTAAATTTTGACACCCCAAATTTGTTGTATGCTCTTTCTTTAAATAATAATTATATAAACTAATTTATCATGTCCTTCCAATGTATATCTTTTAAAATAAATAATAATAATGTGTATTTTCATAATATAAAATTTCACAAATAATCTCATTTTTCTCTTACTTAAATATATTACTATACTGTAGAATAAATAGATAACAGAATCTGGGGAACCTCCTATAACTCTGACCCACTCTCAAACATTCTACTCCCTAATTTCTTTCAGGCTAGTTTTAAACTTATAATTACTTTGAAGTTTTGAATTAAAAACTTAGTAAAAATTCTCATAATGAGAATGTTTAAACAATGAGAATATTAATAAATCTGTAATTGTCTTGATAAAGAGTCTGAAAATAACAGTACTGTCATTATGATTCATCATGTCATGATATTGCTTAATTTGAAAAATTACAAGTGTTGCATTAGAAAACAATATATAGACATTATCTGAGAATGACTCTTTCAAATGTACTGTAAATGCTGAAAAAATGTAGAGAAAAATATTTCACTTGGACTTAAAAATATTAAATGCTTTGCAAAAATGCCTGTCAGCAAATTTAGGCCATTTTTTTCATGGTTGGTGGAATGAACTGAGAGGATATCCTCTATTTTAATATTAAATGTGTAAAAGTAGTCTAATAAATTATGGTAAAGGATTCATGATGAGTCACACCATAAGTCTTTGCCTGGCCTCAGTATGTGAATCACATTAATTAACAATTATTTAGTATTAATTACACAAAAGGGGTAACCTCTATAGTGTTATCTTAGAGGGTTGGATATCAAAATTGGATTTGGTCAAAAAACAACTGTGCTGCCTTTGAAACTAAGTTAAGAATGAGCCAAAGTGTTCAGCCAGCAGATGTCAGAGATTTAAGTTCCATCACCATAGATGGCACATTAGTATATTAGAATGGAAAATGAAACCCCACAATTTATGCTGGCTGATGGTTGATTGATGAAACTGGAAAATTCAAAATGCTGAAATAAAATAGAGGAAAGGGGAGAGGGAGAAGAGAAAGAAAATATGAAAGAAATTGAGTGTGTATGAGAGAGAGATTCATAGACTTGACACACCTAGTTTTCTTTTATTAAACTTTCTGTCGGACTTTAGGCATTATGAAAAGAGAACACCATTGTGTTGAACCATATAAAATTACTGATGATTTGCCAGTTTTACCTACAAATATGACATTTTCATATGCTTCAACATAATATAAAGCACTTACTTAGTCTGACTTTTAATGAGGGTTTAATAGTAGGCATTTCCTTACTTTTCTCATATAATTCATAATACAGTTATTTTTGACCCTCTCATATTAGCATTCTACAATCCTACAGAGATTCTAGGGTTCCAGAATACTGTTGGAAAAGGAATAGGAAAGAAACTTCCTGCAGACAAGAACAAAAGATGGAAAATAATCCCACCATTCAAAAAATTGTTTATTGAAATTTTACAAATGGCAGAGGAAAAGAGAAGAGACACCTTCAGGGAAGGTGGCCAGAAGTGGCCACTAAATAGGATGAAATATCTTTAAAACTTGAGTCTTATCTTTAAATATCATGTGATTTTTGCTGTCTACAATATGTCTAATTTTTTCTATTGTTTTTATGCCCTCAAAGTCTTAAAGAAAAATTAATTTCCATGAAAGTGTGTAAGTATCTCATATGGTTTCTAAAAATCTCTAGATTACTAGTTTGGTATCTACCCGGCCAAGTTTGAGAAGCACAGGAAACGTTTAGGAAATATGAGTGGGGAAAGGGCTTCTGAAAAGCTGAAAAGCATAGACTTTGTGAGTTGGAGTAATTAGAAGGTTGATGGAAGAGCTAGAACTTAAATGTACTTTTATTTTACAAATTTTTTTAATAGTTTTTGTTTTTGAGACAGAGAGAGACAAAGCATGAGCAGGAGAGGTGCAGAGAGAGAGGGAGACACGGGATCTGAAACCATCTTCAGGCTCTGAGCTGTCAGTACAGAACCCAATGAGGGGCTCAAACCCACAAACTGCAAGATCATGACCTAAGCCGAAGTCGGACACTTAACTGACTGAGCCACCCAGGTGCCCCTTAAATGTACTTTTAAAGATGAGTAGAATTTAGTTACAGACGTAAAAGGTGTAGTCCAAATAAGAATGAGGAAAAGTAGAAATCTGTGTGGCAGGTAGAAGAAAGCCAGCAAAAGAGATAAAGAAGAATGCACACAAATAAGTAGAAAGATATTACATGTTCTTGGGTTTGAAGAGTTAATATTGTGAAAATGTCCATACTACCTAAATCTACAGATTCAATGCTATACTTACCAAAATTCCAGTGGTATGTTTCACAGAAGTAGAAAAAAAGAAAATTATCCTACAATTTGTATGGAACCACAAGAGACCCTGAATAGCCAAGGCAATCTTAAAAAAGGAGAACAAAGCTGGAGACATCATTCTCCTTGATTTCAAACTATATTACAAAGCTAGAATAACTAAAACAGTATTGTACTGGCAAAAAACAGGCACATAAATCAATGAAACAGAATAGAGAGCTCAGAAATAAATCGATGCATGTGTAATCAACTAATGTTTGGCAATGCCCCAAGAACACATACTTGGGAAAGGTTAGTCTCTAATAAATGATATTTGGAAAACTAGGTATGCATATGCAAAAAAATTAAACTAAAACTTTATCTTACATCACTCATAAAAATTAACTCAAAATCGACAAAAGATTTCAATGTAAGACCTGAAACTGTAAAACTCCTAGAAGAAAACATAAGGTGTAAACTAGACATTGGTGGTGGCAATGGTTTTTTGAATTTGAAAGGCACAAGGAACAAAAGCAAAAATAGACGAGTGAGTATACATCAAACTGAACACTTATGCAAAGCAGTAGAAACAATCTTCAGAGTAAAAAGTCAGCCTACAGAATGGGAGAAAATACTTGCAAACTGTATATCTGATAAGTATTTAGTATCCAAAATATAGAGACCTCATACAAATCCATAGCAAAAAAGCAAATAATCCAATTAAAAGTGGGCAAACAGCTTGAGTAGACATTTTTACAAAGAAGATGTACAAAGGGTCAATTGGTACATGAGAAGGTACTCAACATTGCTAATTATCAAGGTAATTCAAATTAAAACCACAAGAATATATCACTGTAACCAGTTAAGATGGCTACTACCAAAAAAAAAAAAAAAAAAAAAAACACCAAAAAAAAAAAAAAAAAAAAAAAAAAACACCAAAAAATAAAGAATGACAGTGGCAATCTGGAGAAAAAAGAACTTTTATGCCCTGCTGGTGATGATAAAAATTGGTATTTATACCACTATACTGTTATAGAAAGAGTATGGTGGTTCTTTAAAAAATTAAAAATAGAACTACTATATGATACAGCAATCATAATCGTGGCCATATATCTTAAAGAAATGAAGTCAGTATTTCAAAGAGCTGTCTAGGGAATCCTGTCATTTGTGATGACATGAATGAAATGAGGGCATTAGGCTAAGTGAAATAAACCAGACAAAGAATGATAAATGTTGTATAGTAACATTTATCAGTGATATCTAATATGTGTGTGTGTGTGTGTGTGTGTGTGTGTGTATTTCATAGTAACAGAGAATAAAATGGTGGTTGTTTGGCTGGGGGAAGTGAGAAATGGAGAAATGTGGTATGGAGGTCAACAGATACAACAGTCAGTTATAAAAGAGTGTTTTGAGGATCTAATGTACAGCATGATAACTTTAGATAAAAATGTGGTATTGTAAGGGTGCCTGGGTGGCTCACTTGGTTAAGCAGTTCAGGTCATGATCTTGCAGATCATGAGTTCAAGCTCCACACTGCGCTCTCTGCTGTCAGAACAGAGCCCACTTCAGATCCTCTGCTCCCTTCTCTCTCTGCCCCTACCCCACTCACACACACATTCTCTCTCAAATATAAATAAATATTAAAAAATAATAATGTGGTACTGTATCCTTGGAACTTTCTGAAAGTAGCTCTTAAGGGTTCTCACAACACACACACACACACACACACACACACAGAGCTAACCATGTGAAATGTGATGGATGTCTTAATTATTTTAATCTTGGTAATCATTTCATAATGTATATATATATATAAAATCATGTTGTATACTTTAAATATATATAATTATATTTGTCGATTACTTTTCAATATAGTTAAAAAAAGAGTACAACACACAACACACAATGAGTTTTTTTCCTCAAGTATATCTGGACAACTCATCTTTTAAGGTATTCTGTGTTTACAGACTGGATCAAGTCATAAAACTGGATTAAGAGGATGTAACTCTCCATTTTCATGACTGAATACAAGTTTTATATTTATTCCTAAGGTTTCAATGATCAATTAGCTACTGGAAAAGATCCTTACAGTTAAAATATTTCCGATTACGGGTCTAGTCATGAATATTATTACGATAACCACACTCACCTTATCTTTGATGGTTAAAAGACACGTCTAGGTCTTTGCTACTCTCCGATCCCATTACCTACATTTAAATCTACTTAAATTGTACATGTAACAGTTCATTCTCAGCCTTTATTCACAAAGGGTAGTAAATAAAATGCTTTCAATAATGGCTGTCTTCCCTCACTATGGATTCTGCAATTTCTTGATAATGACACCTGGGGTGGGGGTGGGGCAGGGTGAAAGGATAAAGAATGCTTTAAGGAGACTGATGATAAAATACTAGTCAATACATAAATCTATATTACTGTCTTATTTTCCAGAATTATCCAGGACTTGCTTTGATGTCAAAACTATATTCTTGTTCACAATCATGTGTTTATATGGAAGCTTTTACTAAAAAAGCTCTTAAAAAGATGTACCTATTCTTATAAAGATTGGACATGGTTGGAGAATAGGTGCCATCTTTTTTCCTGTAGCGGATGTATTTCAGATTTCATTGCTATTAAAATAGAAATGCCAAAATAGGTGAAATTTGAAATATAACATCAGGCTCAAAAGTAAGGTTTTCATTAGATATATTTTTGTTGTCTACTTTGGAGTCTTTGATTCATAGCCCATTATTAAGGAAGGCTACTCTGATTATCAATCATTTGGATTTGTTTGAGTAGAACAGTGACTTTAGCATATTCATTCTTTTATTTTTTTTAACTCTGAAAGAGCCTAGCATATATTTATTTTCCTTTAAGAAAATTAAAGATTGCTATTCTTTAATTTCTGGAATTTTATTTCAGTCCTTTGCATCTCCAAGACATCTTTTACTTTATGTATCATTCAGTTAATACTTTACAAGTTTTTATATGCCATTTTCCTTAAGATGAATAGTAGTATGAATACACTTGCAATACATAATATTCTTGATTTCACCCCAAATTCTTTGGTTGAATTAGAGCCTAAATTGCCAATAATCTAGGATACCTCTCTGATCCCTGCATCATTTATTCATGGAGTCTGTAGTATAGACTACAAATTGGGAACTAAAATTGGAACTGAAAGGAATATAGACAGCAAGCATGGGAGAAATTACACTGGGGCCTAAGCCCTAATAATGACAATAAATAGTAGCTGTGGAAGCCCTTTCCAGACCTAGCAGGTTGGAAATGGAAGATATAGAATAAGAGAGAAATTGCATCAAAAAAGCAGGAGAAGCAAAAGGAACAGTAGGATGAAAAGGAGGCAAGGAATAGAGATTTAGTAATGAGGGAAAGTATGGCAGTGGGTTTCTGTGTCAACTGTCCATCCTCTTCCAGAACGTTGGGTCCATCTGAGGGAGAGCTAGGTTGGGATTTCAGTAATAAAATATATACCTGACTCTAATATCCTAATAATCTTTGCCATCTCTTCAATCCCTGTGTGGAGGGATTTAGCTCCCTCTATTGGATTGGTATTGTTTACACACAAGTGATATTTCCTCTTAGAAAATTTGTCCAAAATTTCCTTCTAATATTTTATATTCGAAAGATGAGGAAAATAACCTCCTCTTAGTGTTTCTTTATTTGTATACATCTTCTAAGTGGTGACCAAAATGAATTGTTTGCACATGTCAAGACTTTTTCTCTAGGTCTTTGTTCTAGTAGAGAAATTTAAGTATTTCTTATCTTTACCACACTGACTCTCTCACTCCAAGTATTCAAAATTGCAACCACACTAAGGGAAAAATTTGGAAATTCTCCCATTACAAGGCAATCACAATAATTTTCAGTAACCACTAGACCTCTTGTGATTTTATGATTCTAATGGAATAACAAAGCCCTCATTCCCAAATGGGTGAAAGGTACACATTTTTCTAGTAACTTAAGTCATATTTGGAGATAAAACATAAGGACCAGGGACTCCAGAGTTTTGGAAGATTTTGAAGCAGCCAAAATAATTAAAGATGAAGAATATACTTCTCTATGAGTGCTTTATAACATGCAATATGTGATGCTGGAGTTGTATGCCTTGTTTGTTATTTTATGAAGTCTCTCTCAATAAATTTTTTCATTAGTTTACTGATTTTAGAAAAAATCATCTTGTAATTTTATTTTTATGATATTTATAACATTTGCTGTTTGTTCTCACACAGCACACTTGATTTCTTAAACTGGAGTGTGGGTTGCAGAGATTCCAGAGATTGGAACTGACCCAGTCATAAGATATCTAGGTTGCCTCCAAATTTGAATGTGCCTTTGCCTCCCTTGTGTTGTCTATTGTGGAATAAATTGATGGATGAACTTGAAGTTTCTTCCAAGGCTTCAGTGTTTGTTTTATTGGGAATGACTATGGTCTACTATATGTTGACCCTTCCATGACCCTCACAATTCATATGTCTGGAAATTTCCTAGATCTAGGGTGTGCATGGAACTTCATATAAAATTATGACTCTTATGTAAATTATATTTTTTCTATGTAGCATTTATTTTGCAACATAGTATTGTATATTAAAAATGAATGTCTGTGAGGCACTTAATGCCTTTATATTACTTGGGTATCATATGATTATAATTAAAGAAGGATATCTCAAGCTACATTTAGTAAATGAGATTTATCATAGAAAACCAAGGGAACATCACGGAATCCAAATGGAACAAAGTTGAGCTAGCCAAAAATGATTCTATAATGATGGGCTGTTATGTTGTTCAAGAACTGAGGATGCTAATCTCTTTATTTCTTTCCTTCTGGGACCACATGACTCTTTACAGAGCTAATTTTACTGAATTCTTATGGTCCTGTATAGTTGCCCTAAAGTCTGCCCCATGCATCTATAACCTTCCATCCTTGGCCCCCACCACTAAGTTAATATGGTTTCTATGCACTGCCCTTACAGTCCTAAGAGAAATTCCTAAGACAAAGAATATGGTTACCTCAGCTTGTGTCATGTACACATGCAGGTTTAATCAGGAACTTGGCTTTGAGTTTAGAACAGGGATATTTCAATATCTACTTAGTGGAAAGTTGGTATCAGACTCTCCAAAAGGAGTGTGGAAAAGACATCAATGGCAGATTCAATATTTCTACTTCAGTGTGTAAACAATTGTTTTTTTTCTTAAAGAGACAGATGAGCTCAATTCTACAACTGAAAGTTAAATTGAAAATCAAGACATTTCTTACAATAATATTTAATATAAATTCATTTGAGTGAATGCCAGAAAATATATCAATTTAGGGAAAGTAATCTGCTAGTTTATTTTATTTTCCACAGTACTCTGAGATTTCTAAAATATAAGAGTTGTTGATAAAAACTTTCTTACCTATAATTTAGATATCACAGCTGACCGTCTGTGAATTAATTCTGTTATTATTTTCACTTCTCTCTAAATAAGAGTGTAACAATAGAAAGTTATGCTATAACAAAGACAATGTGAACGTTTTAAAATACATTTTGAGTACTATTGACATCATTTGTAGAGTTGTAGAAGATTTAGACCATTTTAAAGTCAGTATTAGGTTTTAGAACTTGCACATACACAAATATTCATAGTATTTCAAAGAGAAAACTCGGTATTTCTTAAAAGCATGTGTAACTATTAAATAAGCCAAGTGCTTTCCATAAGTAAGTATATTGAACCCTTGCAACAATGCTCTATAGGTATAATTATCTTATTTACAGATGAAAAGTTGAGCATCAGAGAAACTAGATAAATTGTCCAAAATCAAATAGCTAGTAAATGTCAGAGTTGAAAGTTGATAAGCTATATGTGTCTATAAAGTTTTTTTTTTAACTCCCTGTATGCTATGTGAATAATTTCTCATTTATTGTCTTGTTGACTTGAATCCGCTTAGCCTGGCTTTCACAGTCATCCCTTATTTGGTGTCTCCTTAGTTAAGCAGCCCTCCTTTTCACTGCTCTCCAGCATGAAGCTTCTCCAGTCATCAATTCGCTTCCACCTCCAGGTCTTTATTTTTATTCATTCTGGAGCTAAAAGGCTCAAACCCTCTTTTATATCAATCCAAATACTAAACACTCCATGACAATCCCTTCCCTTATTATAAATAACATTCTCTGATCTTTTTAAAATTTACTTTATTGTCTGCTTGCTGTTTTTCCGTGTCTCTCTTCTTTTATTGTGATCTAACAAACATCCCTTCAAGCTTATCTGCCTGTCCTCTTTTCTTCGGTAGCCTTCACATACTACTCTCTCTCTCCCTACCTGATTTGAAAATGGGTTGCTTCTCTTCTATATCCTTTATATACTGCATAATTAGTAACCATATAACCATACTGTTGTGTGCAGGACAGGGTGTAGAAGTGTATATAATCTAATAGGATTGATTTAGTGCCTGCTTTTGTGAATATTTTAATTCTGTGAAGAAACAAAACATGCAGTTTTTTATGTATATAGAATACACATAAAATGCAACATGAAGGCAGACTTTTATCTAAATGTGAAAGTATACAGGAGTACTTTCTTGTTTCTCCCGTTATACACACACACACACACACACACCTTCCCCCCCCCCACATATATACACACAATTATGTTTTTTTATATCATAATGGATAACAGAAAGGAAAGAGGAAGGGAAAGAGAGATCTTATACCTGGCAGAATACATTTCCTTCAATAACTTTCTTTCTCATCATTTCTGATATTGTTATCTGTCTTCTTGCTGTATATGACTGACATTAATTCAAGGTTCTGAAAATGAGATATTTATATTTTTAAATTTATTTATTTATTTTTGGGAAAGAGAGAAAGACTGAGAGCAGGGGAGGGGCAGAAAGAGGGAGAGAGAGAGAATCGATGCAGGTCTCAAACTCATGAACCACGAGATCCTGACCTGAGCTGAGATCCTGATCTGAGCCAAAATCAAGAGTCAGAGGCTTAACTGACTGAGCCATCCAGGCACCTTTTAAAATGAGATATTTAATTGGACCACATTAAGTTTAGGAAAAACCTTGCATGATAATTTGAGGAAACTCATGACTTCTAACTCTCATGCCAGTAAGAGTGATTTCTCCAAAAAAAAACTAGGGCTGAGGATCTCATGATTCTGCTGCCAAATTTAAGAATCATCAAATGTTTTGTGGTTTCAGACACCATTTTTTCCCCAGTGAATTACTACTTACGTGGGGCAGTGTAATTCATGTTTTCCTATATTTAGCTACATTCCAAAGAATTTCATAAGCATTTCCTTGAGCTCATTTTCCCATCCTCAGTCTGATGGCATGAAGCAAGAGGGGAATTTTGATGAATGTACTAATATTTTGTATCCTGGAATGTACATTAGGGGCATTTTCATAGAGAGCTGAAAAGGGATTGGAAATGTTGGGAAGGAAAGTGATTTCTTCTGGGAATCGTCACTGTTGCTGATTATGTCCTTGCACCAAAATTGACTTATGCACAAGAGGGGCTTCTGTACTGACATGCTTCTGTACTTCCATCTTTTATTTTATCTAAACCTACATACATAATTATCATATCCTGTTTTACCTTTCCATTCACAAGAGGCTGCTTTTCCATCTTGCCTACAAGAGCTGCACTGTGAATGAAGATAAGACCATAAGAAAAAAGAGAGAGGAGGAAGCAGTTCTTACTTTTTCATAATTAGTCCCTCTACCCCTACAACTGGGGCAGAAAATATTCATTAGCCACTTGACCTGCAAATCATTAAACTTGGGGTTTCTCAGCTTCAACAAAGGAATGTGCTGGTTTTCTTTGGTTCTGCTCTCCAGCTTCCTGAGCGTGTGCATAAGTATGTGCCATCTCCAAGAGCAAGTTGGGGGACAGATGGACAGTGGTACCCACTGGGCTGGGACTAAAAAAGCTTCTCAGTGATTGAAAATTGATGCCACATCACCTTTGTCTTCTGTGAGGAGTCTTTAGCTCTTATTGTAGTTGTACAGACCCAGTTTTATTTTCTTTTTCTCTCTTTCGGCTTTCATTACAGTAAAATTGTCTAGAAGTCAAATTTAGCCCCTAACGCTCCACAATAAATCATCTTATCTAAATCAGGCTCAAAGCAAAACTAATCAGCTCCATTTAGAAATTTAATTCCCAATACCAATATTTTAGAACATGCACTTTTTCCATGTGTCTCTTCTTTTATTGTGGTCTAACAAACACCCCTTCAAGAAAAAGTGGGATGACTTACAGTTTTAATATCATTTAGATGTAGGAAATTTGTGGCAGTGTTGTTGTCTATTCCAGTTACTTTTTCCTATAGACCCCTAGCATTGTATGAGATTTGTATATTTCTCATTTTTTTCCTTAAATAATTACCTTTTAATTGTATTACACACTCTGTAGAGTGAGGCTATGTCTTATCTTATTTAAATTTCCCTTCCCTAAATTAATATACTTTTCTTGTTTTGTTTTTACATAAGAGGAAGCCAGTACATTTTCGTTGACTGCATGAATGAATGAATAAATGATGAACTAATTCTGAATAGGAATGCTCAACTAATAAGCAACTTTTGAATTTTCCCTTTCAAAAAATTCTGGTTATAATCTGATACTAATAAATCTCCTCATAAATGACTCGTATTTCATGAGTAACTAACATACCCAGTCACATACTAAACATTTTGGGTAACATATGAATATATTAGACTCAGCCCTTGTCTTCCAACAGCTTTTAATCTACTTGTGAGTTCCTGGGAAATAGTTCAATTTTGACACTAAAGAAATCACATGCCAGACATTTCTGCCAGTACCAATTAAAAATATTTCCTTCAAGTTCCCTGAGTCCAAAGTATATAAGGTCTACAAATTACCTGATTATGGAAATGAGATCTAGAGTAAGCACTGCAAAAAAATTCCTGAAATCACCAATGAGAGCATTTTTAAAAATCAAACACACCTCTCTAGTGGTACCAGGAATTAAGAATTACAAGAATTAAGGGAGGGGGGCATCATTCTTGACCTGTCTCTGTATATTTCCTTGTCAGAGCTTCTTAACCTTTGCTTTTCAAGTGGCCAATATGCCTGGACTAGGAAAACAGAGATGACGTCAAAGATTCTCTCAAAGTCTAGGAAGCATTTGTTTCTCACTTGCAGGAGCCTCAGTATGTCTAAAGACACACAGATTTGCATTGTCAAATTAAAAAAAAAAGACTTGGTTTTCAATGTTAGCCAGGAATAAGTTTCTGACAGTGTCAGAAACCTGGGACTTACTGGATCACTGAGAAGGGACTTCTGGCTTCCCAGTCAGACAAGGATCAGTGGAAGCTGAGCCATGGAGCCCACCAAACCCACAAAACATTAACACTGCTGCTCTGCTTCTATCCCTGCTACAGAAGCCATTTGAAGCATTTTTTTAAAATACGGTTCTCAACTTGTGGTAAGGAATTAAGCCCAAAGCATCCTAGTAAACCTTGTGTTTTGATTTACTAAACATTCAAGTATGTACTTTCTTCCTTGCATAGATTTGTGTCATGGTTTTAGTTTAAAACTGCTTGACTTTGTCTCTACTTACTTGTTCCCAGAAATGGTTCCATGTGTACAATACATTCATAGTTATTTCTTTTAGTTGTCTGAGGATTGCGGCACACTAAAGGAGGAAGAAAGTAGTGTGAACACCAAACCAAGATATTGCCAGCATTTGAACAAGCCTCGCCTTTAGGGCCTAGTAAAGATAAATACTCATCTATCCAGTGCCTTCATTTCTGTAATGTCTCACTGTCCAACTTAATAAATGTTTTCTTGCTAGTTTTTTGGCATCTCTTTGAATCAGGAATGTAAACTGAAAAGGCCTAGGAGACTAAAACTGGCCCGAAGCTCTATGATGAATAATATCAGGAGACACAGAGACTAGCTCAGTAGTCCTATATACAGGACCACAATCTCTACCAGAGGGCAAATGGATTTGCTGCCTGGGATGGGGCCGTTATATAATTTCTAGATACATGAAAAAGTAAAGAGAATGAGTAAGAACAAATCCAGTTCCAATTTTATGGAAATAAAAGTTAAGTAGAAAACAAGAGCCCCATAGAAAAGATATTAAAGACATTTATAGCTTGAGAAACAGAACCATCAACATATACTTAATCATTAGATATTGGGAAAGGAAAACATAATGAGGGCTTTTTTTGAGAACACTTAGAAACATTGGGAGAAAATTCCAGCAAAATTAGACTAAAACTATTACTTAGTTATCTCTGTATTTGCACTGTATCATAAACTATTACTGTTCAAAACCCTAAAAAAGCTCCTGGAAAATCATGCTTATCTTTTCCATGTTGAATAGCAGTGAAAAGAAAACTTTCATTTTGGTGCTGAAGAGTCCAACTAGACTTTAGTTCAAATTTTGTTACCCAAAGAAGCCCTCAATTATATGTTTAAAGTTCTTTTTTTTCTTTTTACATATTAGAGAGATTTTCCTAAGCCATAATGTTCAAATCTTGGACAAGAATATAGAAATCATGTCTCCAGACAACTTGAAATGAGTATCTCCTAATTCAGACTCATCCAGTAAAGGGGTAGTTTGATTACTCACTATCTTGAAGCGCTCTAGGAAAGTAGTTTTGAAGTCAGTTGCAGAAGATACAAGGGGGAAATCAGAGGTAGCATTCCCTGGGAATGGTTCACCATCAATCAAAGTTCACTGGAGGGAGGTTGGGGTTGAGTATGAACAATATATTAACATTTTGGGGGTTCTACCAAACCAGTAATAGAGAGCCCTAATAACTAGAAAGTTTAACTCATATTCCATGATGGTTCTTGGCTAGCATGTGGAAAGTTTCAAATAAAGTGGACTTAGGGGAGGAAAAGATGGCTTTTGGAACTCCCACCCTTTATATCAATCAGAAGGGAAAAGAAAGAGATGAAGATAGGGTCGCCTTTTTCTATAAGGACACTCTCTAGTAGTTCTCCTTATAACCAATTGCTCAAAACCAAACATCACACATAGTTGCAAGAAAGGCTGAGAAATGTAAGTAACCATTTCTCCAAATAACCGTGGGCCTGGTAAAAAATTGAAACTGTAAGGAATGAAGAGAACATGGATATTTGGGGACAAATACGAGCTGAACTGGAAATACGTTGGTGAATACAGGTCATGACAACAGCCTTAAACAAAGAATAATTCCAATACATTGGTAAATAAAAGTCATGACACAGCCTTGCAGTCCAGCCTCAGTTTTTCTCCTATAAAACAGGTATCCAAAAAAATCTATTGTTGGTTAGATGAGACATATTTACATGTTAACAGCCATGTTTGTTAGCAATCACAACAAGGAAAAATATAAGAAATAAGTTTACCCTTCTCACCACTTTTTTAATCATTACACTTTTAAGAAAAAAAGTTTTGGAACCAGCACAATTCAACACACATACAGAGTGAGACTCAACTACATTAAGAATGTGGTTATTGTGAAATAAGCACAAAGTTGGGACAAGGTTTAGAGCACACCCAATTCCTGATGGATAATAGACATACATACATATAAGGGATTTTGTGCAATTCTGCTTCTTTCCCACAGACTTTTTGCTTCTGTATGGTCTTTAGTTACCTATTGCTGTGTAACAAATTACCCCAAAACTTAGTAGCCTAAAATAACATATTTATTATCTCATAATTCTAATGAGTCAAGAATCAAGATATAGCTTAGTTGAGTATCTCTACCTCAGCCTCTCTCAAAGGCTACAATCAAAGTGTTGGCTGGGACTAAATTCATTTCAAAGGCTTCCTAAAGGAAAGTGTGCATTCAACTCATCTGGCTGTTGGCTGGTCACAAATTCTTGCTGGCTGTGGTTGAGACATTAGTTCTTTGCCATGTGGGCCTTTCCACAGGGTCCCCCACCGTAGGGCAGCCAGCTTTCCTCAGAGTGATTGATTAAAAGGGCAAGAGGAGAAATAATCCAGATGGGAGACACTGTCTCTTTGTTACCTAATTTTGGAAGTGACATTACATCACACTTTCCATATTTTATTCATTTCAAGGGCATCACTAGGCCAAGCCCACACTCGTAAGGAGGAAATTACACAAGGACACAAGTATCAGGAGACAAAGAATCATTGGAGACTATTTTAGAGGCTGCCTACCACATCTTATGAGGTAACCTGATAAGGAAAACACATGGACTCTTGGACAGTCTCTCAGACTTAAGGTGGAATTTGAGCTCTGCACCTAACTAGCTGCAAAAATATGGGCAAGTCTCTAGTCTCTATTGTGAAGGTGAGTAAACGAATGCTCAGAGACTCTATCATCCCTCAGTTCAGCATACATAAAATGGACACAATAATCCATAACTCTTAGGGGTGTGGTTAGGATTAAATAGTACAACTTGTGCTTAAAATATAGGAGGCATGCAGCAGATATCTCTCTGTCCCTGGTAGAAGTAACAGGTTTGTAAATTGTTTGTAAATTCAAGAAAAACAGCTGCTCACAGTGACTGTCCTGTGAACTTCCTGGGTTCAGTATTGGTGCCTTCTTGCAGAATACCAGCATATTTATATCTTCAGAATTCAGTAAAAGTGGTGGTTATTTTGGACTACTTTCTGTCAGAAGCAGAATATTATGACCCAACTGAAAGGAGATATTTTTTCTAAGGTTTTTTTTCTCTTCCTGGTACTTGAGTTCAGCCAAGATACAGCAATTCCTCATTATTCTCAGTTAATAGTTAGACCTCTAAATGGTCTACTTTTTACTTGGCACTGACAGCACAACTTGAGTGTTTTGATAATTTCTAGATGTTACATTTTAGAAGGAGGCATGGACAAATGGGAACATGTTCAGAACAAATGATCAGATTGATGAGTGGACTCTAAAATGAGCCACATGTCATATTAAAGATGAACTACCAGAAAGAGAATATTTAACGTAGAGAAGGAAAGACTATTGTGGTGTATGGTAACTACCTTTAAATATTTTAAACTGTTATGTTGAAGAGAGATTATATTTATTTTTTGTTGTTTTGAAAGCTAGATATAGAACAAATGTGTTGAGAAAGATTTCAGGTTAATGTAAAGAAAATTTTCAGAGAGGGTTAAAATGGATGGAGCTGAATGTTAATTTTAATTCCGCCTCCTACTAGCCGATCTTAAGAAACTGCACTTATCATCTCTGAGACTTGGTTTCTGAATCTGTAAATTTATAATAATTATCATGCCTGATGTATATACAGAGTGCCATGTACTGAATAAGTTGCTTTGTATATGCCATTAATAATGCTAACGATGGTTCTTCTTATTTTACACATAAGGGAAGAGCTTTGTGGAAGTAGGTTTCAACCTTTTGCTGAAGAATTCCTCCAATATCTGTGAGGATCCCTGAGACATGCTGGTGCAGAAGAGCTTTTTCTAAGTGAAGTTATTGCCTATGTTAGTGATCAAAGCTGTCTGTATCACAATTTTATTTGGCTTATAGTCTATTCAAAGTAGAAATTGAAAAGAAGTACCTGGAGTGGGCTTTTAAAGCCATAATGAGGATGTTGAAGCAATATCAGGTGTGTGTGTGTCTGTCTGTCTGTCTCCAATATTAGAAAACTATGAGAACTTAGATTTTTCTTTGGTAGAGTCTTGAAAAGTTCACCTGATTTCTCCGAATATCAGAATTTTTCCTGAAATGAGGAAACTGTAATGGGTAGTTCCTCTTAGCTTCACATATCTGGAGCTCTACAAATGGACTGAAAATTACTACATGAATTGGAAATAATAAATTAATAGGTTTCCTTAGATTTTACTTCTTGCATTTATGTATCATAACTTATGTGAAATGAAATGTCACTGTTTATTCTTATTTACACTTACCAAATTGTAGTGTTTTGACATCCCTCAGGTTGCATAGGCTTTATTCCATCAGGACATGAGTGAAAAACAGAGATATCATTTTGCAAATACAGTGATTTCAGTCATAACTACAAAATTTAAAACATTATAGGAAATTTGCTATCTTAACATGGACTTGACTTTTATTCATATATTACAAAGAGGCCATGAGGTGGAGCTACATAAATGAAAGGAAAAGGAAGAGGAAAAGGATTAGAAAAAACTTTACATAGAAAGAAAAGAGATCCAACCCATTTATAATTGGAGTCCTCAGTAAAGAAATCTAAAATTTAAGAAGAAAACCCATGATTACAATTAAATTATAATTCAAGATTTTTTTAAGAAGTAAGAGAATACTTTAGTCTAAATATTTAAAAGTGTGCAACACACATGAAACAATGATCCAAAATGTTCAATTCTAAGGCTTAATTGGACTTGAAAGATAAAGAAAGCATCCCTTATGTATAAGTGAAAGGAATAAAAACTACCTATAGTAGGAAGAACATTAGACTGTCCCACATTTGCCCCACAGCATCATTTACTGCCATTCCATTGAATAACAACTAAAAAATCTGATTAATAAAATGTCAAGCCAAGGATGTCACATCCAGCCAAACTATCCTTCAGGTTGTAAAATACAATAATTTACATGCACAGATTTTTTAAACTTTTCTGAGAAAACTATCAGAGGGTGAAGTTCAGCTTACCAAGTGATGAATAAAGAAACTACAGCAAAAAGACCATGTGAGTACTAATATATAAATGTTTAATAACAACCAAAATACATGGAAAACATTTATATAGTACTTCCTTTGCTCTAGGCACTGTTTTAAATTTTTGACATATATTAACTGCATATATTAGGGTAACTAATCAAAATGTAAATATGATATGCCTTCACAATTTACACTTACACATCACAATTTAAGGTGGGGCTTAGAGAAGGTTTGCAGTTAACCTTGTGTAAATATTGGGATCAAATGACTTAATTCCAAACTGAAATAAACCAAGTATCAGAATATTAATCAATTTAAACATATAAAAGTAAATACTATAAAAGACAATATTGACTAAATTTGGATGGAATGAAGGAAGGGTAAGAAAAAAGAATAGGATAATGGTATAATGATTGTGATAGAGGTATGATGGACACCATTTTTAAAATAGCAGGCTAAAAGTTAGACATAAAATTGTAAAAGTAATCCCTATAATAAATATGAAAAAACTTAAGTATTTTTAATTACAAATATACATACAAAGCAAAGAAAAAAGACTATATACTGAAAGACTTTTTAAAACCATAAAAGCAGAAAACACAACATAAAATATAGTCAGAACTAAGAGAAGACATACATTCATACTTATAAATATGGTTTAAAAGAAAAGACAAAGGTTTATTAAAAGAAAAAGATTTTCAGGTTGGGTCACAAAGAAAAACCTAACTATGTGCCAAGTACAGGAGATATGTCTAAATCTTAAATGAAAGGTAGAAAGTGTATGTAAGTATACTATGAATATCAGGCAAATGCAAATAAACAAAAGCAAGGATTTTATGTTATCAAAAATGGCAGCATAGCTTGTTACAGAACAATCTTTGCTTTGAGTATAACTAAAATGCAAGAATCACACACACATACACTCACATGCACACATATAGACACACACAGAAAATCTGGTTTGACACACTGGAGAGCGAGACACAGCGATCTCAGAGAAGACCAAAGATACCATACAGAAAGGTGATAAAGAGAGAAAACCAATATTCAGCATTATTTTTCTGTTTGACTTTTGTTAATTTGCAGGCTACAGCTGAGAAGGTGAGAAACCGAACAAAGTCTCCAGCAGTCTTTTGAGAATTTGGAAACAAAAATTGGACTTTAGGACCTTCCAGAGAGAGAGATCTGATATATAATCCAGTCTTTCAAATGAGATTCCTGATGGGCTACTCTCTATAAAGAATAAGGGAGAAACAGAAATAGGCCAACCCTCCTAAAGAACAAGGCGTAGTCTAGAAAAGTTTCAATTCCTGATTGGTTTAAGTTGATCTGCCTCCTGCCTATTTGCCTAAAACAAAATGAATTCTCTTTTGAGGAAGATAGCATCCTAGAACTTCAGATTATCCTTATAATTTTCCATATACTTATTTGTTATTTGTACTTGTTTTACAGTCTTGAGGTCTTTTATATTTTTACACTTATTTTTTACATGAATTCATGCCATGAATTCATAGGGAATGGGTTCCAGCAGCCCAGGCTCCTTTCCACTGGTTCTCACAAAATTTGCATCTCTGGGTAGAGCAGGCTGGCACTTCAGTTGAACCCAAGTATCTTTCTCTTTGGTTTCCTTCTTTTTCTGATTATTTCCTTCACACACTTAAAGAAGCTAGCTCGGTTTTCTTGAGCACTTAATATTCTCAATAGGTACATTAATTCTCTTGGCAAAAATCTTGCCCTTCATTTGTTTACAACAATGCCAACAGCATGCTGGGTAACATGTTAGACTCTTCCAGTTTTGTCATGATAACATTTGTGGGATGTTTCTTAGTGAACAGTGCCCATTCCCTTGATGTCTATAATATCACTTTCCTTGTAGATTCACATGTATGTGACCAAAGCAACAACTCCATGTTTTTTAAAAGGCCTAAAGAATATATAGTGGGTGCCTCTCCTCTTTCCCTTTGTGTTGGTTATTTTGGCAAGTTACTGGAAGATGGTGGTTCCAGATGAAAAGGTCCTATAAGTTTTCCTTTAAAATACTTGTCCTTGGAGCACCTGAGTGGCTCAGTCGATTAAGCCTCCAACTTCAGCTCAGCTCATGATATCACAGTTTGTGAGTCCGAGCCCTGCATCAGACTCTGTGCTGAGAGTTTGGAGCCTGGAGCCTGCTTCAGATTCTGGGTTTCTGTCTCTCTGTCCCTACCCCCACTTGCACTCTGTCTGTCTCTCAAAAAAAAATTAATTACCATTTAAAAAAAGAAAACATTTAAAATGTCTGTCCTTTAGTGAAAAAATTACCAGACAGATATGAAGACAGACCATGTGATAAAAAAAAAAGACAAAAAAGGCAAGAGGAAAACCACTAATAGAAACAGAACCACAAGTAATACAGATATTGAAATTATCATATACAAATGTAGATTGTGCACTTCTAACAGGATTTAAAAGAGTATGTCAAGCCTGTATACTCAGAATTTACAGCTAAGAGAAAAAGATAAATCACAAAAGTTACTTTTGAAAAGGCATCCTAGAGCTATGGAAGCTATGAGGATTAAATGGTCCTAAATTACATAGAGAGGAAAACCAGTCCGAGGTGAGGAGATAAATAGTGGCTGAGTTTGTTTGTTTTATATGGGGAATTTGCCAGTTCTTGATATGGGGTGAAGTGTGTAGCTTGCCCAGACAGAAGACAACAGTTAAAAGAAGGAGAAAGCAATGTCGCCTTTGGCAGTCGCTTGTGGGTAGAGAGACAATGTTGAAGGCTTGAGGTTCACAGACATGTAACCATTTGCCACAGAAGACATTTGCTATATTCTAAAACTACATAAAAGGCTGGAATCTAAACTAAAAACTTTTGCAATTCAAAGTGAAATCTATAGCAGTCTCATACTCAAGAAACAAAGACCTGCAAACAGAAAAGGCAAGAAATGAAAGCCATAGATGTGGTATATTGACACTGAAGATCAACAGCTCTTTTACTAACCAATTCTGAGTAGAGCAAAAACTTGAGAAACCAGACTTCTGGCAGACCATTACAAACTGGGATAAAATCATTGGATGAATGTAAGTTATTTATACAATCTGGGAGAAAAAATGTCCTCATATATTGTTTACTAGTTGCCAAGGGAAAATGATATTTATACAGTGAAAAAACCTGACTTTGCCTTAACAAAGTGACTAAAGTCAACATCATCAACAACATAGAAAAGAAATATGGTGAGCCTCTAGAAATGATATGCTAAGAAGGACACAGCATTACTTATATAGTATTCCTTCCAGGAATAATATGAATAGATTCATAATCTGAATTTAATCATGAAAAAAACAGCAGACAACCTAAACGATGGACTTTCTACGAAATATCTGACATGTATTCTTTAAAGAAGTCACTTCATGGAAGACAAAGTGTTGTGTCAGTCCCATCCTATTGATAGTGATATTCTTGGCAAAGCACGCCTGACATTCTCATCTGGAATTCAGTATTTACTTGCAGTGAGCTCCACATCCATTCCCCCCAACACCACCAAGGCCAATGTTGTGCCTAAACTGGCCCTTGTGGTTCTTATTATTATCATAGGACATAGCTCAGCAAAGCCACAAGGGAACTTGGGAAAACAAGATTTTTTTACTTGGAGGTGCTGGAAGATACACAGCAAGCCTGAAGGCCAAAAAGTGAGGGCACAGGTAGAGAAAGAGAGGGAGAAGGAGCATGGACCAGGAGTTGCTTCAATTAGGGTCTGAGGACAGAGGGCTTGGAGTTACAGACTTTCACTCTCCATTGGTAAATTTAAAGTATAAGAATGGAAATTCGGATCAAGGGAAGGAAATGGGAAGTCACTTTAAGTGGTCAGTGATCTATGTTACCATGGTTCTAAAAAGGGGAATGTTATGGGTAGGGGTGACCTGGTACCTTACCTAGTTGTTTTATTAGTAAATAATATTTACTAATATGTGCCATACAGCTGGCAATGGTTTATTCAAAATGAACATGTTTAAAAGAGATGCCTCAGCAATCAAAAGCTCAATGTCAGGCACTTATATTACAATAAAAAAAAGCTACATAAAGAGAGATATAGATACTTTTAAATTAAAAGAGATTAAATACATATGACAAGTAAATTCATTTATGACTCCCCATTGGATACTTGATCAGAAAAAAAAAGATTCTATAAAAGACAGCATTGACTAATAGGTGAAATAGCTTTGTATTCACATTTAATTTTTTTGAACTTAATATTTGTGCCATGTTTTATGTAAGAAAATGTCCTTTTTCTTAGGAAACATCACTGAAGTATTTTAGGGTGAAAGGTCATGAAAGCTGACACTGTCAAGTGATTCAGCTGATATATAATGTGTGTTTGTGCACGTGTGTGTAGAGAAGAAGGTGTGGCAAAATATTAACAATGATTACTCTAGGTGAATGTGCATGGGAATTCATTGTACTATTCTTAAACTTTTCTTACATGAAGTATATTTTTTTAATTTTTTAAAGTTATTTATTTTGTGAGAGAGAAAGTGCAGGGTAGAGAAAGGGGAGAGAGAGAATCCCAAACACTGCACTGACAGTGCAGAACTGGATGTGGTACTTGCACTCACAAACCACGAGATCATGACCAGAGCTGAAACCAAGAGTAGGATGCTTAACCCACTGAGCCACTCAGGCCCGCCTTGTATTAAAATTTTTAAATAAAAGTTTAAAAAAAAGAGCATGAGAAACTCTGGAGAGCTATAAGAACAGAAGCAAACCAGAGGTAGCCTTTGTCATACCCTGTAGGTGAGATTATGCTCATTTTGGTAACCCAGCTCATCACTGATTGGAGAGGAGTTATTTTCTAATAGACCTGCACTACAAAAGATCTTAAAAGAAATCTTCAGGCAGCAGGAATATGATATTCAACTAAATTTGGATCTAAAGGAGGCTGAGTGGCTCAGTCAGTTGAGTGTTCGAGTCTTAATTTCGGCTGAGATCATGATCTCACAGTTCGTAAATTCAACACCTCCTCCCACCCGACATCGACATCAGCCTGCACTGTCGACACAGAACCTGCTTGGGATTCTCTCTCTGGCCCTCCCCTGCGTGCTCTCTCTCTCTCTCTCTCTCAATAAGCAAGTAAACATTAAAGAAATTTGAATCTATTCAAAGAAATAAAGTGCTGGAAATGAAATAAAGAAGGAGAAATCATTTTTTTCTTATCTTTAATTGTTGAAAACTCACTTCACTCTCTAAGATAGGAGCTGGTAAGCTTTTGTAAATAACAAATACTTTTGAGCATTGTGGGACAGATGGACATTGTTGCAATTACTCAACTCTGCCTTTGTAATACTGAAACCGTCACAGAAAACATGTAACAAATAAGTGTGGTTCTATTCCAATAAAACTTCACCTTTTCATCAACACAGTTTGTATTTTTGTCACATTGATCTCTTTG
Organism: Crocuta crocuta; assembly: GCF_008692635.1. Taxonomy (NCBI): domain Eukaryota; kingdom Metazoa; phylum Chordata; class Mammalia; order Carnivora; family Hyaenidae; genus Crocuta; species Crocuta crocuta. The sequence goes on along the minus strand of NW_027530851.1, from coordinate 2,215,103 downwards.
TGGCTTCCCTATGGTGCCACACTCCCTCATCCCTCCACCTGTTAGCTCTGTTCCCTTTTCTGGTACACATTACCTACCCATACTATTAACCGTGAACCTTTATCCATTCTTCAAGAGTCAGTTCAGATGTCACCTCTTTTAAGGACTCTTTTCCAAAACTTTTGTTCCTAAGTGGCGGAATTAGTTTACTGGTCTATTTGATTCCATAGGAATTTACACATCCTGGCAGTACCTCTGACTTGATTTGTGACCCTTGGAAGGTATTTAATATCCCTGAATCTCAGTATTCTCATCTATAAGATAATAATAGTACATAAATTATAGGGCAGTTTTGAGAACGCCTATGCATTACTTAACAAAGATACTGGGCCAGAGAAAGCATTTAAACACATAAAATGATGTATAATAATATTGTGATGATGGCAATTATTCCTCTGTCATACTACTTAGTGATGGATAATATTGGCCGGAAGGAAATTTTATTTTGTTTTGCAATACTTTTATAAAATATGCTTCATTAGAGACTGTGTAAAAGAAAGTTATAATAATGTGATTAGGTATATTTGGATTTTTTTTGTTATTTTAATAGCAATAAAATGTACTAAATCAGAAGAACATGTCTTAGTCAGGAAGATATATGAAGAAGCAGGTAAGATAAGGAAGGATAAATGTTACAGTCCCTGTAATTTCTCAACCACCAAAGTGAAGTAAGCCAAGAACATAGCTGGAAGGAGACCAAGTGAAGCAGGGTCCAAATGAGCTCGTCAGCTATAAACCTTGATTGCACTAGACACAAGGCCCTGTTCACACCAAGGAACACAACAACTAGTGATGGACAGCATATGCTTGCCTAATACCACCTCAAGAGAGGAACCAGATTAAAGTTTGGAAGGGATATGGAGTAGAGGTGATGAGAGTTGAGGAGTGAATAAAAATGAACAACAAAATGCATGCTTGGGAATATTTTGGATGTGTGATGTGTCTATACATTTTTTAGTTGGCATTTTCAAGACTAGCATGAATAAAATGAATATGGAGACACATGTTCCCTCATCTCTGATAGCTCTAATTAAAACATTCAAAACCCCTAATTATATCATTATGAAAGACAAGATAAAAACATACTTTTCTCCTTTCTTCTCTTAATAGATTTAAAAAGTAATTGTATACAATAGTATGTATAATGGGCCTATAAATTTATGTAAATAAATGTAATATTAGACCTATAGCATCAAAATATAATATGTTTGGCAATAACAGCACAAAAGAGGCAAACAGGAACAAAGCTGAATTGAACTTACACATTATTGGGCTTGCAATAATTACTGATGTAATATTGATAGATGTGACAATAATACCAGAAAGAGGGAGAAATAGAATAGTTATAAAGGAGTCACATGTTTCTCTATCTTACTGGAATCAAGTCAGTTTAAAGCTAAGACTGATTCTGTAAGTTAAGGTATATATGGTAAACCCTGGAGCAACCGGTAACATGTGTGTGTGTGTGTGTGTGTGTGTGTGTGTGTGTACATATATAGATAGATAAATAGATATAATAAAAAAAACTATTAAATAAGTTTAAATGCTCCCTGGAAAATACTTAATAATACAGAAGAAAGCAGTAAAGTGAAATAAAGGAACAAAAAGGCATGAGATACATAGAAAACCAAAAGTAAAATTGAAGACATAAATCCAACTGCATCAATAATAACATTACGTGTGAATGGATTAAACAATCAAATAAAAATACAGACTGTCAGACTGCATTAAAAAAAAACACCTTGGGGTGTCTGGATGGCGCAGTTGGTTGAGTGCCCGACTTTTGATCTGGGCTCCCTCAGGTCATGACCCGGGTCATGGGATCAAGCCCTACATCGCTCAGTGTGGAGCCTACTTAAGACCTCTTTCTCTTGGGGCACCTGGATGACTTAGTTGGTTAAGCATCTGATTCTTTATTTCAGCTCAGGTTATGATCTCATGGTCATGAGGTTAAGTCCAGTGTTGGGTTCTGTGCTGGCAGCATGGAGCCTGCTTGGGATTCTCTCTCTCCCTCTCTCTCTCTGTCCTTCCTCTGCTAGTGCTCCCTCTCTCTTCCTCTCTCTCTCTCAAAAATAAATAAATAAACTTTAAAAAACACTTTCTTTCTCTCTCTTTCTTTCTCTTTCTCCCCCTGCCCTATCCTCTGCTTGCACTCACTTTCTCTCCCTAAAAAATTAAAAATAAATTAAAACTAAATTTTTAAAAAACCCTAATCTAAGTACATACTGTCTATAAGAGGAACACTTTAGACATGAATATTTATAGCAACATTAATCAAATAGTCAAATGGTGGAAACAACCCACATATCCATCAACTGATAATGGATACAAAAAATGTGCTATGTCCATACAATGGAATATGATCAAGCATAAACATGAAGGAAGTAATGATTTGTGCTACAACATTGTAGCACAATCTTTTTAAATAAGCCAGTCACAAAAAACCACATATTGTATATGAAATATCCAGAATAAGATAGTCTAAAGAGACAGAAAGTAGATTAGGGATTGCTTAGGAAAGGGACAGAAGATTAGGGATTCCTTAGGAAAGGGAGGAAGGTGGAGACATGGGGCAGATGGTATCTCAAGGATACATTGTTTCTTTTTAACATGATGAAAAGTTTCTCAAGTTGACTGTGGTGATGATTGCTCTGCCTCTGAATGGATATACTAAAAACCATTAAATTGTACATTTTAAGTGGGTGAATTATATGCTATGTGATTTATATTTTAACAAAACTATTTAAAAAATGTAATAGGAGGTACAGAAAAAAAGAATGAGCTAAAATTGAGAAATTCAAGAAAAAACACCATTAAACCTAATTCAGAATATTATTTTGGCCAGAACTAAGACATCTTTCATAGTTTCTTTTTGAGAAAGAATGAGAAATTAGTATCAGAGCCCCACTGTATAAAATATACAACCCAATGTGTGTATTTTAGGTTATTAAATTTATAGGGCTAAAAATAAACTTAAAAGCACAATGACAATACACAATATTTCTTAGGCATATTTATGTATATAATAAAAGTAGAGGAAAACTTGGGGGGCATAGTTCATTTTGGGCAGGTATTTCTTTCCCCAAGACCTTCGTCCAAGTTTAGGGACATCCAGAGTGAGTCTGGTTGCCTTTCTCTTCCCACTCACTATTTTCCCCAAAGGAAACAGGAGGTATTTATCTGGTTGGTAATTTGAGGAGAAAGATTTGTACTTGCACTGCCTCCCCCCTCTCTCCTTTCACCTGAGATCTGCCTGTGTCAGAAAGAATGACCATTTGCTCTCTCTTACATGGTAAGTTGACTCCGTTTTTTTGTTTTGTTTTGGTTTTTGGTTTTTTGGTTTTTGATTTTTTTTTGTCAGAAAAGTCCTAGTGGGGAGTGCTAGAAGATCATATGGCCAGATCTAAAGCCGGTGGCTCTTTTGTTTGCTTCTGTCTGATTTCTGTGTTTGTCTTTTACTTGGTTCTGAACTCAGCTGGAGGAAAGAATGTTGCTTCTTGAACTCTTTCAAAACCCAGCAGTTAGTAACAGAGTTACCTGCTACTCAGCAGCATGAGCCTGCCAGCTTCCTATTTTCAGAAGAGTAAGAGTTTTCTCCACATTTCAGCCAACACAAGAAAACCCGAGACTCACCATCCTTATTAAAACTGACAAAAGAGGAGCACCTGGCTGGCTCAGTTGGTTGACTGTCTGACTTCACCTTAGGTCATGATCTTGTGTTTCATGAGTTCAGACCCTGCGTCAGGCTCTGTCTGTGCTGGTGGCTCGGAGCCTGCTTCAGATTTTCTCTCTCAAAAATAAATAAACATTTTTTTAAAAAAATATTAAAAAAAACTGACAAAGAAATGATCAAAACCAGCATTTACCCCTCCATAAAGGAAATAAGAAGAGAGAGCATGATCAGGGCAAGGGGCTCCCAGGGTCTTCAACTGCTTTGCAACATTTAATTCATTAAGCTCCTTGTTACATATATCAATGTTTATTGTGCCATTCCTAATCTATTTTTGCCTGTCTGAAATATGTTCTAGTATTTTTTAAAAGGAAAGAAAGGGTATAATGGGACTTAAGATATGGAGTGCTGTTATAGAAGGGAAAATTTGAGGAATTAAGATGTTTAAAGGTCACTATTTCTGCTTGCAAGTTTTTATGAAAGAAACACTTCATGGACCTATAATATAGCAAGTGACTGTTTGCAAATACTTGCAAAGTGTATATTTCTATATAAACATTTATAGAAACAATTGAGCAGAAAAGAATTTCAAGTCCACGTGGTGACAATGCCTTAGCTTTGTGTTTTGAAGCTAAACCAAAAACCTCTATTTATTCTACTTGAAGTTTCACATACTGTCACATGCAACAAATTAGAAAAGTGTTTAAGATAATTCCCATTATGTTTAGGATTATTTTTTCATTGTGAGAAAGCTTGCAGAGGGCATTCATGTATGCTTACTGTAATACAAATAGAATTGTCAACGACAAAGAAGATAGAAAGAAGCAGTAAAAACCGTGCATTACTGCCAACATTTGGTCTAAGTTGGTGCTTCTTAGGCGGTCTTTGGGAAAAACCAGTTGTCACATTTTAAACATTTAAAAGTTTTTCAATTTGAAACATTAATTTTTTTTGCAGTGTACCATTTTGACTTTTAAAATTATTCCATTAAAATTAGCTTCCAAAAAATCAAATAGAAAATGTACAGATAAAACCCAAATCTGTAATTCATCAGATTTGACAGACACAAAATTATTCCATTCAATTGTATAAATGATTCTAAATACTTATTCTTTCATCCTGTACTAATCTCACGGACAGGTGAAACTGGACCCACACTGTCCTGTACTTTTTGAGTACCTCTGATCTAAGCCACTGTCTAATTTACTTTTATCATATAGTTAGTTTTGCCTTGGTGGTAATAAAATATGTCTACTCTTGAGCTTAACCGGATTTCACCTTTGTGTTTCTTCCTTTAAAGTATCTCAGTCTGGTTTTTATTTTCCAGTTTTGTGTTATGCTCTGAATTTTTTTTCCCTCCTTTCTCACTCTTGTCTTAACACATTGCCTTTCACGTGAGATTTCAAAAGAAAATGGCACCTCTTTCCTTCTCTTGATAGATGATGGCATCCTTGAGATCAAACTGATCTAACAAGCAATACTCACAGATGATCTGTTTCCCTCAGTTTCTGCTTCTCATTCCCTTTCCCTTCTTCCTTTCCTTAACAAATAGTAATTGAATGTCTACTCTGTACCAGGAACTACAGATCCAGTGATAAGACAACCCAGGTCTTTCTCCTTGTGGTGCTTGATGTCTACTAGGAAAGCACTATTTGAGCAAGTAATTTATTACTTAGAAAAGGAATAAGTTCTACAAAGGAGAAATAGAAGACTACCTTGACAGGGTTAACATGCGTGATGAGACCTGTTAACCTATATAATTCTAGAGGACAAAAAGTTACAGTTTTTTAAAGAAATGAGTTATGTTTATATGTGCCATCTTTAAAATGAAAGTATATCTTTTCAAAATGACATTTTTAATTTTAAAAGTCTGAAATGAATGATTTCTTTAAAGTAATTTCAGTTGGCTCACTTTAAGGAGCTGAGAACAGTAATCTAATTATCAAAACAGAGCTCTTAGCCCAAAGGATTTTAAAAATCAGATTATAACCTGATTTATACTCAAACACAGTAATATTTTCTCTTAGTATTTTTAAGATAAATAAATATCTATGACTGTTTTAGTTTCAATAACATGACCTTCCCAACTCAATTAATCTATTACTGTTAAATTAAAAATATCTATTGTTGATCATTTCAACGATTAAACATATTGCTGTTTACCTTTTAAAAATTTTTATGCTTCAATTTAGTTTGCTGGTTTGAAATTTTTGCCAATTTAGTTCTTCCTTTAAAGTCATTCTCACACAAAAATATCAACTCTAAACTTTTACTTGCCTATGTTGGCAAGGAAAAACAAAGATAATTTTATCCAGATATAAAGCAAACATCTTATATTATCCAATTATTCCAACATGGAATAGTCCATAAAAGTAGCCTATCTTAAATTGTTATCCATTATTCCTGGTCTTACTCTTTTCTCAAGAAGTAGTAAAATTTCAGAAAACTTTTGATGATTGATAGGGAGAAAACAAAAATATTATCTAATATAACCACTGAAAAGTCATCAGCAAATAATAGTACAAATGGTCAAAATAATTGCTTTCCTGCTATTGAAAATGACCGCCCTGGAAAACCTCATAGTTTCTCTTGATCATATCAACAAGGTAGAGAAACGATAATTAGCAGCATAGAATGATGATGGCAAGAATCCCAAGTCCAGCATGAGATGAACCTTTGCATCATTTTGAGGAATTCTATACAGAAAAATACACATAAATATATTCTTCAAAAAACTGCCAACTGTGTTTTATATGAGATTTCTATCACTCAACAAGAAGCAAAAGACAAATGTCTATGACCATGTATGTGTGTATATTATATATTTATGTGCAATCTGTAACTGTTTTTGTAAAAACATATAGATATATTTATAAATTGGGCTTCTGAAGTGTTTTAAGATTCTAAGTTCAAATAAATCCTACCCAAGTTTTACAAACGACTCCTTGAAGTATCAAACTTTCTGTTAATTTTTATGAATGGAGTCTTGGATTGCTGGAGGTTATAGTCTGATGCTGGATCAGTTTGGAAGAATGAAGTTTATTTTTGTTGCAGAAGTATAGAGAGTAGACTATCAAAAACAGTCAGTAGCTGATTTCTTTACCACCATCTGTGCTGACACAAAACATGGAGTCTCGCTCTCGGTCAGTCAATTTAACTATTTGTTCAGTAGTAAGAGTTCTGGAACTATAATCCTGAGAACGTAATTATTAACCATTTTGATACTTATGTCTATTCTTCCTTTTAACGATAAATTTTATACAGTGCTTCCGAGTTGGTAAGGATATTTTTTTTAATCTCCTGGGAGTTCAGAGCAGTGTCAGGAAAACCTGAAAGAGTGGAGTGTTTCTTCAGCTGAGGAAATATACTTTCCATCATGACTTTGCTGTAATGTTGTTTATTACATAGGAAGTGTCCTTAGGTGAACTAGTGAAAAGGGCTTATTTCTCCTAGATTACAAAGTTAGACTGTATTTATTTCAAGCTACTACATCATTAGCTTTCCTATAAGTGTTGTGTAAAACACAATGAAAATATATTTAAAAATTCATATTGGCAGAAAGCAATTAAATTTTTTAGTGAAACTTTAAAAATAACATTTTCCACTATAGTAATACATTCATATGTAATCTCTCTATTCTCCTTGCATTCACTTTTCATATTCATGGGATTTCATCTTTGATCTTTTTCTCAGGTATTTCATATGCTAACTGACTTCACATGTCCATCCATCTTTCTGGTTTGTTTTTCTCAACTATATAACCTGTAACAAATATAGATTTTTTTTTAATTTCTTGAACTACACCACTGTAAGCCTACTTGTGGACCCCATGAGATCCCCTATTAATATGTATAGTCAACTGGATCTGCAAATAATGAATATGCTTCTGGGCACTCCGGGCCTCACTGGAGTAGGTGCAGAGTGAGAAACCTCATGACTGATACACAGGTGAGTGGTATTGGCTCTTCTATGAACAGTACATCAGAGTTTACACAAACTCATAGCTTAAAGGAGAAACAAACAAACAGAGCCTGGAAAAGTTGGGACCAGAGCCATCATGATACCATGGTTAGCCAATTCCATAGGCACATCTGGTAAGCAAAAGCAGTCCATGAACCCTGTAAAATTGTAAATGTGGCCTGTTGAGCATAAGGGCCTTTTATATCTGACATTATATTGACCAGGCTCTTGCTATTCCCTCCAGAGAAGCCTTTCACCCTGCTCTGTAAACAGAGAAGGAAGTCAGAGGCCCGCTCTTGCATGCAGGCGGTCGGCAGCTCACCCTGAACTTGCTTTAGCCAGAGCACACTCAAGCGTCATGGTCAGTGGATATCTTGAAGCTTCAAAGGTGAGTCCACGGCTCAAAAGGAGACATTTCGATGACCCAGGATTCCTGGCAGATTTTATTTCAGTTGCTGGAAAGTTCTCAAAAAAGCTCAAAAGCCCTCCAGCTGCCCAGAGAGTCTGAAATGCACGCAGTGGGTCTCCCAGACAAAGCTTTAGAAAGCTGCTAGCACCACAGATCCAACACAGCCTCTGCATCTTGATTTCACTAGAACAGATGTTATCTGCAAGCAATTAACATACTTGTCATCACCAGTGCAACAGATACAGAATTCTTCGGGTTTTTTTTAAATGCACCCTAAAGAAAAGTGTTTGTACATAAAACAAAATGTTCACATTAGTATTAAAATAATATTCAGTGAAGAAAGTTGCATGTGTCAATTTTTCAGTTTTTTCTAATTTTTTATAAAAAAGATATTGCAATAATTTTTAGAAAACTGTGAGGTAATAAATGTCATCAGCAATGTAAATATTTGTGACAACTCCCTATTCGATTAAAGCGGTATCTATTTGTGATTATTTTGTGTCTTCATATCTTGGCTGATAGAATTTGCCATTTGGTATATTTTCCTCTTCTTTAACATTTCCAAAACTCCTTGGTTTTATAGACTTCTATGGGAAATAATTGGGTTTGCTTTATAATAACAATAAAAATGTCAAAGAGTAAAATGTTGACCAAAATATAACCTTTAAGATTGGTACAAGCTAAAAGTTTGGTAAAATTCAGTGTGTAAATATCTAGGTGGTAAAAAACAAAAACAAAAACAAAACAGAAATTTTAAGCACTTGAGTTGTTCCAAAAGAAAAAAAAAACCTCAAATAGCATAATACTCTTGTATTACATAATTATACTTTTGACACCAACTCAATTTCTTTTAGGCTAACTCTGTAACATGACAGTCCTGAATTATCATTCCTCATAAAATTCATAGTTTCCATTTAGCTTTCATACCCACAAACTTCATTTAATTAGTGAAAACTGAAAGGCTTGATTTCTAGCATTTCAACTTCTGATCACAAATATTTCTAAAGGTTAAATTCTTTTTGTACTTTCATATTCCTTTTAAGAAATTTTGTAAAATTTGAAGACAATGTTTCTGCTATCCTGACAGCTTAACTAGTCTGAAAATAAAGGCTATATCATGTAAGCAAATGCTATGACTGATACATTCATTCTGAACAGAGGTACCTGTAATATTTGAAGTGAAATTAATATTCACTGTCACTAATTGGAAGGCAGATGTGGGATAGTAAAAGATCACTGAATTAGTGCATAATATTCTAGGTCACTTTCATAGGTCTGCAATTTATTAACCAATGACCTTGAAAATGGCTTAACATTTTTTTATCTAGAAAATAATGACCTTCTTCATTGATTGTGAATTAATATAGATAATTTATATGAAAACATTTTAAATCATGAACATTATATAAATTAAAATAGTGTTTTAATCATAGAATAATTTACAAAACATTTCCTCAATAAGTACCTGGTAGAGAGTATTGCCAACTCTATTAGGTGATGTCAGCTAAAGCGTTCCCTTGGTTTTTGACATTTCCCCTCTAACAGGAAGTGTTTACTTTGGTCGGCTTTAATAGTAGATAAGTTGCTTGTTAAATTGTATACTGATAATCCTTCCTGTATCATACAGATGATACTTCTCCCGGTATTTTCTTTCTCTGTCTATACAAGGCCTCATGACCTGATATCCTGTACAAGTCTTGCTTGTCCTTAGTGCTTAGAAAGTCAGTGTTGGAAAGTTAAATCTTTAAGTTTGTCATCTCTACAGCACTCATTAGGTACTTTACTGCCTAAGACAAGGCTACCTTATATTTTACATCTTTTACCAATTTCCATTTCCATCAGTTATATCGGAATCCCCTTGTGGTTTCTCATTCTTTCTGCATAGTCTCAACATCTATCAAACTGCCCAGTAAGATATAATTTCTTGAATGTCTGCTGATATTAGTGATTTTAAATCTCTAAAATCAAAACCTGGATATTGTGGGTGAGCTTTTGTCTAAGTGACAGCTCATCCACTTGTGCAATCCACTTTTTAAAAAATGTTTGTTTATTTTTGAGAGAGGGAGAGAGAGACAGAGTGTGAGCAAGGGAGGGGCAGAGAGAGGGAGACACAGAATCTGAAGCAGGCTCCAGGCTCTGAGCTGTCAGCACAGAGCCCATTGCCACAGGGCCTGAATTCACAAACCACAAGATCATGACCTGAGCTGAAGTTGAATGCTTAACCGACTGAGCCACCAAGGCACCCCTGCAATCCACCTTTTGATCAGTGTTTTAGCAAGAAAGGCAAAACTCTGAGGTTGTTTTACCTATTTGTGTATTTTTTGGTATTCCACCCTTTTAAAAACATTTTACTGGACTTCATTGTAATTAGAACTTCCAGTTTATTGGAATTTATTAACTCATTCAATAAATATTTGCTAAAGAACTCCTATGTACAAAGTATTGCTCTAAATATGTTGGATATAGCAATGGGCAAGTCAGGGGAAATGCTCCCTGCCTCTTGAAACCTAATTCTAGTGGACAGACATAGAGTAAATCAAGTAAGCTCTCAAATAAGTGAAATAATTTCAGATAGTTAAATGCCCAATGAAATAAACAAAGTACTATGATGGAGATGAGCAGGTGCAGGGGGACATATTAGTGGAGTCTACAAATGACAATATAAGTTGAAATGTAAAGGATGAGAAGCCTTTCAGACCAAGGGCAAGACAAAGAACAGAAGATTCAAACTCCATAAGCAGAAAAGAACTTGACTTATTTTAACAGGGTTTAGAGGCTGTGTGGGTAGATAAAGCACAGTGAAAGGAGATGAAAAGGCATGGGAAAATGTAGAACAGATAATAATAATAGCAATGTCATCCAACATTTATTGTGTGCCTGATATTGCCAGATTATATCATTTGACCCTCCCATGAATTCCAAGAGGTAATGTTATTATCAACATTTTACAGATGAAGAAACTGATGCTTAGGAAGGTTAAATAGGTAAGGACCCCAGACACAGAATAAATTAGAGGATGTGGCAAATAATTCAACCTTTGTCTTTTTTTTTTTTAAGAAACTGTTTATTTTCCATCGACTTTATTTCCATTTTGTTTGCTTCTATAGAAGAGCAGCTTAAGATCACTCAATAGTTGTTCCTACCCATTCAGTGGCCTGAGCAGTGGAAGCTGCACACCAGTCTTCAGTGGCAGGCTGAGAACTCCAGTCCTCTGTAGGGAATGCTGAATAGGGGCAGAGGGCACCTGCACGCCTCTAGACCAGTCTGCGACTTGAGATTGAGTAGCAATGAACTTAGGATCTGAAGCCGTCCATTCACCCTGAATTTCCTCCTCGTCACAGCCTTTTTGGCAACAGCCTGCTCTTCCTTTTTAATCTCTTCAAGATCCATATAGAAGTAGAGATCAAGCACAACCTCCCATGGTTGTTCATGGGAAAATGTGCCATGCATGCACAGAACTTCCTGGGCTAGCATCCACCACCTCAAACACACCCAGTGGCTACCTTGTTCCAAGGGATGGCAATGTCCACATAGTGTGGAGGAAAATCTGTGTTACACAGAGGGATGGTAGGCAGGTTACTATAAGATGCCTCTGTGAAAGGCATCAGTAACTGGTCAGCCCTGGAATCAGTAACCACCAGAAGCTTCAGCTCCCAGAAAGCTGCCTGGATTTGGTTAGTGAAGGTTCCAGAAGTGAAACAGCCAGCAATAGGAGTGGCTCCAGTAGCAGCAGCAAACTTAAGTACAGCTTGCTGGTCAGTATTCCTAGAAGGTATGGCACGGACATCAGCTGTGTTTTCAATGGCAACAGTGGCACGAGCTGCCAGGAGAAGCTTCTCCCTGGTTCTCTTCAGATTTATGATGCACCAACACCTTTCCTTTTGTAGATGTACTGTTCCATTTGAAAGTCAAGATTGGTGTCACCTAAGTGGATTCTTGCTGCAAGAAATTTGAGGACATCCTCCACCTTCATTTGCAGGACATCAAGGGCTGTGGACATTGTGAAAGTTTCCCTTTAAGTTACCACGGAATGCAAAACAGTGCCATGTGGGCCCCTCCCTGGGTAGCATGGAAAAAGCTCAACTTTTGTCTGAATACAATAGGATGCCATTGAAAGATTTTAGTTAACAGAGTGATATGGTTCATTTCTGTTAATATCAAAATTTACCCTGAATGACGAGCAAGGAGGGATTGCTTGATTTCTTTCTCTTCACATCTGGTTTGTTTTGTTCCCACTAGATTCTGAGCCATTCTAGAAGGGCAGAGATTTTGTCTTGTTTATTACTTTATGCTCATTCCTTAGCATGGTATTTAACATATTTGGATGCTCATTTAATATTGATTGAATGAATGGCTGTACTTGATACTTGCTGATTTCCCCCTACTTGCATTCTGTTTTGGGTTTCTGATATTGAAAGTTATATTAGTTCTTATTTTTTGAGTCCCATAACTATTCCAATGTCCATTTACCTTTCTTAAGATTTTGATGTGTTGTCAATTACATAGTAATTGCAAGGGTGGACATGGGAGCTGTAGCCAGAGGGGTCAGATAGGAGGTTACAGAAGTCAAATAGATAAGAGCCATCAGTGCAGAGTCTAGGTCAGTATGGAAAAACTATACCTCTCAGTTTCTCTGAGCACTGCAAAGACCCGTTCCACCCAAGGACACCACTCTGTCTTACTTTGCTCATTAGGCTGTGTGTCTTAGTCTTTTGCTCCCTGTGAGTCAGTAATTCCTTTTGGTAAAAAATGTTTATTTATTTTTGAGAAAGATTGTGAGTGGTGGTGGGACAGAGAGAGAGGGGTATGGGGATCTGAAGCAGACTCTGTGCTCACAGCAGAGAGCCCAATGGGGGGCTCAAACTCCTAAACCATGAGTTTATGACCTGAGCTAAAGTCAGACACTTAACTGACTGAGCCACCTTTGTGGCTCATTATAGGACTCACCAAAATTTTGAAAACCTTGGTTATTTGTAAAAAGTAATACTAGATCTAGCAGTTGCTCAGTTTTAATCAGAATAGGCTAGAGTTTGTTGTTATAACAAGTTAACTACAACTCTCAGCGCTTTATCATATACTTACTCACACAGACAGAATCCTCATCTGCACAGTTGCGTGTAGTATCCTAGGATTACAGAGGCTCTATCATTTTGTAATAGCTCCTTGTGAAACATGTAGCATCCTTGATTGTTGGGGCGGGGGGGAGGGAAGATGTGTAGGAGAATCACTAGTGGAATTTTCACTTCCTTAATCTGGAAGTTACACATGTACCTTCCACTATTTCCTTGTCCAAAATTGGTCACATGCTTCTGATGACCTGCAAGGGTGCTAAGAAATGTGGACACGTAGGTGAAATTCAGTTGAGCATGAGATCTTCTGTAATGCTCCTCAAACACGCCTTTAAGAAGGGTAGCCAGCCTGAGATTTTTAGTTGATAGTAGAGGGATCATATTACTCTTTCAAGTCTGTATTCTCAGATGTTCTTCTGCTAGTCTTTAGAGTCAGGGTATACTGATTATTACACAGTCCCTGGAAGCACCAGATGTGTTTCCATAGTTCCCCTTCATGTAGGATATTAAATAAACAGATGCCATTTCAAATTAGAAACTTCCATTTCTTCCTACCTAGTATAAAATGTATCAAATCATTTCCAAATTAGAGATTTATTTTTCTGCTTATGTTTTTCATGGTTTTATAGTAAAGCTTTCTAAGAGGGGTAGGCTTAAAGCTATTGCCTGTCCCAAGTGTACTGTTCACATGCTGATTGATTTGAAACACAACTTGAAGAAATGTGAAAGCATCTTCCAATTTTTAAATAAGATGCAGTTGTGCTCTGTTTCTTAGATGATATACTGTGCTGGCACAGTATCTATATAGTCTCATCATTATTGTAATATTGAAGGGTTAGGAAAATGTTCAATTTTGTTTTCACTTATTTTGGAAAATTGTATTACATTAATAAATTTACGAGGAAAAGGAATATGGTTCAAATATTTTTAAAATGTCTTTCAAATACAGTTCTAGAATTCAAAATGAACATCATTGTAAAATGTTGGATGCTGGAAAATGATTTGTTAATGTGCTGTCAAAGGAATTATTGTATCATTTGGGAGGCTAAATTGGAAGACTTTTGGAGTTTTCTGGAGCAACGGAAACTGTAAAAGTTTCACTCAGCTCCATAATTCTTTTGTTTCAGGACCTGATATGGTTAAGATGCATTTATTTACATATTTATTTGTTTATTTAATCTTTAATCATTGGGTCCTGGGTTCAGGCACAGAGCACTTTACCCCTTTTTTAAGACAAAAATTTGCACACAGATGATTATGACTTCTGAATTAACCTGATAGATAGGAATAATAGTTTTGATTCAGCAATGCAACAGATTAGATACTCTGAAGTTCCTTCCAGTTAATCTGTAACTAGAGACCACCTGAATTAAACCAAACGTAGTTGTTAATCATGGGTTGTTTTCACTAAAAAATGGAAATTAGTATAGGTGAATATAACAGAGAACAACGAGAATCAGGATGCTAAATAAGACCTATCAGTGGCCAATTACCATGTTCATAAGAAGACTCAATATCTTAAAAATATGAAAAATATTGTTATATGGAACAAAGGCAATTATAATAAAAATCAAAACTCGATTTTATTTTTAAGAACTTGACATATAAATTTAAAATTTTTGAAGAAGTTTAATAGAATGGTCAAAATATACCTGAAAAAAGAGAAATCATGTTTGGGAAATTAAGGTTTATTGTTACAAATTGGAATAGGAGTAATAATGACCAATAAAACAGCATAGAGAGCTCAGAAATAGAACCATTAATATATGGAAACAAATATATGTCAGAATCAGCATTGCATATGTCAGGGGAAAGTAGGAACTATGAATATATTTATGAAAATAATTAAATTGGAACACTACCTCAGATCATACACAAATATCAACCTCTCACTTCCTAAAAAGATAACTTTTTTCTTAATTTTAAGGAAAATGTGGGAAAGTGTCTTTATAACATCATGATAAAGTAGGAGTTTCTAAGCAAAGCATAAAATGAACAAATGACAAAAGAAAAGACCACTAGACCATAGCAAATTTAGGACTTTTGGTTCATTTACCATTAAAGAAATAAAGACCTGGGCACCTGGGTGGCTCAGTTGGTTAAGCGTCCGACTTCGTCTCAGGTCAGATCTCATCGTTCATGGGTTTGAGCCCCACATCAGGCTCTGTGCTGACAGCTCAGAGCCTGGAGCCTGTTTCAGATTCTGTGTCTTCCTCTCTCTCTGCCCCTCCACCACTCATGCTCTGTCTGTCTCAAAAATAAATAAACTATAAAAAATTAAAAAAAAATAAAGACCTATTATGTAAAAATGATAGTTATAACACACATTGCCAGAAAGAATTATTTAAAATATGTAAAGCCATCTAAAATAATTTTTAAAACCATCTAATTATTCAAGTTGGCCAAAATATACAGAAAAAATTCCACAAAGAGGAAACACAGATGGCCAATAAACACAAAAAATATTTTGAACTTATTGGTAATGATTAGTAGTCATGGAAATTAAAATTAAACCAAGTTAGATACCAATTAATAGTCTCTAGAGTAGCACAAGTAAGAAATTTTTGTCAAAGTTTTGTCAAGGATGAGGAGTAATGGAAACTGTAATGTATTTCAGGAATGAAAATTGATACAACTACTGTGGAAAACAGTTGGGTATTATATAGTGAAGCTGAACCATGGTGTAACCCACACCCATAATATAATAATAATAATATATAATATTACATTATATATTATATGACATATAATAATATAAAGGAACTCCACTCTTAAGTATTGTATCAGTCAGGATTCTACTGAAGAAATACAGAGTGTAGGAAAAATACACTTACTTGTACACTCCTCCCCAAAACACTTTTGTTTGTTTATGTATTAGCTTATGTGATTATGGGGGCTGACTAATTAAGTCCAAATCAGGAAGGGTAAGTTGGAAATTCCTGGGCAGGAGTTGAAGCTGCAGTCCACAGGTGGAATTTATCTTTCCATACAAAAACCTCATTTCTCTTTGTCTAGACTTTTTCTTTTTTTAAAATTTTTTGATGTTTATTTATTTTTGAGAGATCAACAGACCACGAGAAAGGGAGTTGTAGAGAGAGACAGGAAGACACAGAATCCACAAACTTGTTCTCAATCTCTTCTACCCCCTCATCCTGGCTTCTCCCGGGCATTGCCCACTTGTGATATCTCTGAATAGCATATCTAAAAGGAGCGCAAGCTTTGCTTCTCACATGTCCTCAGTGTGAGAGGTTCCAAGGCACTGAACCACCAAGACTGAGGATATCTTGAATGGTCTCGTCAGAATTCTAGCCCCTGGGCTGTAGCTGGATAGAGTCCATTCCCCACCTCCAGGTGGTCCCAGTTAGAGATGCACAAACATTGTCTAGTTAACTTTACACTTGTCCTTCGTGGTAAGGGGAGTGCCTAGGCCAGGAAGTGAAGAGTATAAAGAACTACATTTGGCATTTTGAATTAAGCCAAACTACACCTCACCAGAGAAAGGACAAATAATAGAAATACAGATTTACTAAATTTAGTTCCTTGAGTCCACCTTCTATTGATTCCTCTTTTCTAATTACATCAGTTAGAACAATATTAATGGATGCTTATAATAACAGATGGTTTGTCCTGTTTTAACATTAAGCATGATGATATCTTATTTAGACCGGGGATAGTGAGAGATAGGGTAGGGATCCCCAAAGCGTAGAAAAAAGGACAAAATAAAGCTGGGGCCAGACTCATGAATATATATTGTGACTTTGTCTCAACTTTTTAAAAGATAGTTGCTGCTTTGCAGTGTTTAGAAGGAAACAGAGGCTACTAGTTCAAGATGAAACCCTTCCTTTCCACAGGCTCAATACAATTTCAGGACAGGATGTATTTAAA
Organism: Crocuta crocuta; assembly: GCF_008692635.1. Classification (NCBI taxonomy): domain Eukaryota; kingdom Metazoa; phylum Chordata; class Mammalia; order Carnivora; family Hyaenidae; genus Crocuta; species Crocuta crocuta. The sequence continues at coordinate 2,198,071 of NW_027530851.1, read as the reverse complement.
TTGTCTCATCTATTTAGTTTTGACTAACTAACATGCAAACTAAAAATGTTTAAAGCAAATAGTACAGAGAAATTTATACTGAAAAGTAAGTTTCCTGTTAACCCATGTCCCCTTTTCCTCACATTTTGTCCTGGGGCAATCCCTCTTAACAGGGTCTTGTGAGTATTTACAGCATGAGTTTCATGCAACCTATAACTTTTGTATAGAAAGCTCTGTCCTTTTACTATTTTTCATTTAGTAATATATCTTATAAATCNGTAAGGTTTCCAATGGCTTCAGATCTTTTCTGTGTGATGTATGGGCGCGAGTGCAAGTACGGAGCTCCTTACTTCTCCGCCATCTTGCCCTCTCTCTCAGATCTGCCTTATTCTTTTTAATGGCTACCTAATGTTATAGATGAACCATAATTTCTATGACCAATCTTGTTGTTGGATATTGAGCTTATTTCCATTCTTTAGTTATCACAACCAATGCTGTAAGCAATTGAATACTATTTAGAGTGCAAGGGTGAGTAGATTGGGAGGATTCCAAAAGGGGAAACAGGTGAGTGGAGGGATATGTGCACTCGGTATGAAAATGCTTACATAAGAGGTTGCTTAGTTTAGAGTACTGTTTACAATCCTCAAGAGGGCCAGTTCCCGATACCCAAGCCTAACAGAGTTTATTTATAATCAAGCTATGTGATCTTTATCAATATGATAGGTACAAAATGGTATAATATTATATGCATAATCTGTTTTTCCTATTTTCAGAATGACTTTGAACAACTTTCTTACATCCATCCAAAATTGCTGAATAATTTTTTCTCTGTGAACCCATGTTCTTGTCCTTTAACTAAATTCCACTAGGTTGTTGGGTCCTTCCTTATTGGTAAGAGAATACTATCACACACTATGAGGTTGCCCTCTATCCGTTATGTCTATTGCATTTATTTCCCAAGTTATCATTTGTGTTTTGCTTTTAAATATGACATTTGTTTCATGTAACATTTTAAAAATTATGCAGATAAATTATGAATATATTTATCTATGGCTTCTATATATTGTATATCAACTAGAAATATCTGCCCCATAATAAGACCTATTAGTTTAAAAAATTTTTAATGTTTTATTTATTTCTGCGAGGGATAGAGACAGTGTGAGCAGGGGATGGTCAGAGAGAGAGGAAGATACAGAATCTGAAACAGCCTCCAGGCTCTGAGCTAGCTGTCAGCACAGAGTCCGATACAGGCCTCGAACCCACGAACTGTGAGATCATTACCTGAGCCGAAGTCAGATGCTTTACCAACTGAGCCACCCAGGTGCCCCAGGAGACCTATTAGTTTTATAGTTTCAAATTTTATGTTTCATTCCTGGACTTATCTGAAATGTATTTGGCATGAGGTTTGAGGTAGTGAATAACTGTATTTTAACATGACTTCTATTTTTCCTGGCTAATTGATTCAATGATTCATTTTTGGCCAAAGATTGTGAATACTGTCTATAGAATTTTATAAATCTCAAAACAAATTTGGGTTTTATCAAGACATTCTAATCTATTACATTGATATGTTTGTATATTGATATTCTAATATGAATCCTACTTTAATTAATAAGGCTTTATATTATAGTGTGTTATCTGATGTTTTTATTTCTTTTTTAAGACATTAAAAAATGCAATTCCTGCACATTTATTTTGCCATAAAAATTCTAGAATTACTTAGTCTAATTTAAAAAAATGTTTTTCTAAATTATTTGAAATAATCCACTCAATACTTTAACTGGGATGTGTAAAATTCTTGTATAAATTTGAAGTCTTCCTATCAAAGAACAGAATGTGTATTTTCATTTATCTTCTTTTGTAATATCCTTCTCACACTTTTCTTGCTATATTTGTTAACTTTATTTGTTTACATCTTTTATGTTGTTATTTGTAATGGGTTCTTTTCTTTTTTATATCTTGCAACTAAGACTTGTTTCCATGTTAAGAAGGCTATTAATTTTGGTATATTGATGCTGTACTCAGACGTTTTACTGAATTCTCTTATTGTTGGTTATAGTTTCCTGAATGAATGCACTTGTTAGGATGAGCACTGCGTGTTATATGTAACCAACTTGACAATAAACTATTTTTTTTTAAAAAAGAATGTCTTAGAATTTTCACTTATGACATTATATTTCAATATAATATAATTTCGCTTTATTTTAATGACTGTGCATTCTTTATTTTTCCTTTTTAGTTGCATTTTCTAGAAGAGTGTTAGTTAATCCTGTGTTAGTGAGTTTTTTTGTATTGTTTCTTATTTTAGAATCAACACTGTCATAAAACTTCATGCAATGATAGAAAAGTTCTGTGTCTGTATTGCATAATATGGTAACCACTACATGTGACTATTGAGCACTTGAAATTTGGCTAGTGATACTGAATATCTAATTGTATTTAATTTTAACTAACTTAAATGCAAATTTAAATTACCACATGTCGCTAGTGCACTATATTGGACAGTACAGTTCTAGAATTTTAACCCTAGACATAATGATATATATATTTTTTCTTAAGTGTTTTAATGTTTATTTATGAGAGAGAGAGAGAGAGAGCACAAGTGGGGGGGGTCAGAGAGAGAGGGAGACATAGAAGCCAAAGAAGGCTCCAAGCTCTAAGCTGTCAGCCCAGAGCCCAAGGCGGGGCTTGAACTCACAATCTGCAAGATCATGATCTGAGCCAAAGTCAGATGCTTAGCCAACTGAGGCACCCAGGCTTCCCAATATATTATTTATTCTAATTCTTTCATTGATGTTCTTCTACTTACCCTATTTTTTTTTTCAATTTTCTTAGGTGATTGGATTTTGTTACTTTTCTCTTATTTAATTAAATTCTTGACTTAATTATTTTCATTCTTTTTTTACTTATTTTAAAAAGTACTTAATCACTTTTTCTACTGTGTCTCATGTATTCTGCAATGTCATATTTCATTAATTGTAGATTTCATACAACTTAGCCTTGATACTATCTTTGACAAGATGTGGTAGTTTTATTTTTCTAGTTGTTAATTCATTGAAATATGCCTTATGCGCCCATGATGGGGTTTTTTTTTTTCTGTTTTCACTTTTCTCCCCCTTGATGACAGGCAATTTGGAAAGTGGTAATATAATCCAATGAAAATCTAATTAGCTGAAAGGATTTGTTAATTTGAAGAATAGAAATGACAAATTATTTTAGAGGTGAGAAAAAAATGAACAAATATTGGAGAGAACCTGGTATTTCTGAAGTTTAGCTTGGGTTAGGGGAAAAGCAAAGAAATAAATCCAAATGTGAGAAAAAGACACTACAAGGAAAAAAGAAAGAAGAAAATCTAGGAACTGGATACTGTAGTGGCCAAAGTAATCTCTTGGGTCATTTCTAGAACATTCTTGGGAGTATAATGAAGGCCAATTTCCTAGTTGACTTAATTTACTGGTTCTACATCAGTGCAAAAGAACAGCCTTGGTCTCTAAAAAACCAAGAATTTGAACTACCATAATAGCCTTGGTCCTATATGCATATGAAGCTGAAAAAAGTGTATACTTCTCATTTTTTCAGATTAAGTAAACCAAAGCCTTTGAAGAGAGCCTGACCCAAAGTGATTGCTTCCAAATATTAGCCTGATGAATAGTTGAATAAATAAATGGTTTAGTCAAAGTCAGAGAGATGCAGACAGGTGGAGAGCTGAGGATAAGTGATCTTGGTCCCCTGCCTTTGATGCCCTAGTCTTTCTAAGGAAATAAAGAGGAAACAAATATTCACTATTTATTGAAATATGACAGACTTAACCTTTCTTTTTTAATTTTTTAAATTATTTTTAATGTCTATTTTTTAAATGTTTATTTATTTTTGAGAAAAAGATGAGGCCCCTGGGTGGCTCAATCTGTTAAGCGTCCGACTTCGGCTCAGGTCATGATCTCACAGTTCGTGGGTTCGAGCCCTGCATCAGGTTCTGTGCTGACAGCTAGCTCAGAGCCTGGAGCCTGTTTCGGATTCTGTGTCTCCCTGTATCTCTGACCCTCTCCTGTTCACGCTGTCTCTCTCTCAGAAATAAATAAAAACATTAAAATTCTTTTTAAAAAAGAGAGAAATAGAGAGTGTACATGTGTGAGTGGAGGAGGGGCAAAAAGAGAAGGAGATAGAAAACCCCTAATTAAGCTCTGAGCTGTCAACACAGAACCTGACATGGGGCTTGAACTCATGAACCATGAGATCATGACCTGAGCTGAAATCAAGAGTTGGAGGCTTAACTGCTGCCCAAGCACCTGCTTATTTATTTTAATAAAGAGAATGAGAGAGGATCTCAAACCGAATTCACACTGTCAGCACAGAGCCCAATGTGAGATCATGCCCTGAGCTGAAATCAAGAGTTGGACCCTTAACTGTCTGAGCCACCCAGGCATCTCAGACTTTCATTTCATTAGATAGGTATTGTTTCAGTTTCTGCTTTTTAAAAAAAATTTAATGTTAATTTTTGAGAGAAAGAGACACAGAGGGAGAGAGAGATAGAAAGAGAGAGAGATTGAATGCACCAGGAAGGAGCAGAGAGAGAGAGAGAGAGAGACAGAATTCAAAGTAGGCTCCAGGCTCCAAGCTGTCAGCACAGAGCCTAATGCAGGGCTCGAATTTGTGAACCATGGATCATGACCTGAGCTGAAGTTGGACACTTAACCAATTGAGCCATCACTTTCTGCTTTTTCTAATCCTAAGTATGAGAAAAAGATATAACCAATGAAAGGGGCACCTGGGTGGCTCAGTTGGTTAGGCATCCAACTTTGGCTCAGGTCATAATCTCGCAGTTTGTGAGTTCAAGCCCAGCAGAGGAGCTCTGTGCTTATAGCTCAGAGCCTAGAGCCTGCTTTGGATTCTGTGTGTGTGTCTCTCTCTCTGCACCTCACCCGCTTATGCTCTTTCTCTATCTCTCTCAAAAATAAAGATTAAAACAATTTTAAATATAAAAAAATAAATAACCAATGAAAGAGCTGGTGAATATAGCAATTGACAGAGTTTAGGAAACATGTACTAAATAGGACTATATAGGCATACTATGGGAACACCCAGACACAACAAACAATCTCATATGAATTATTATCACTGCACCCCAGCAACACACCCATGGCTAAGAGTTGAAGATCACTCAGAGTAATTGCATGTTATAAGTAAATAGAGTATAAGTTATATTTGCTATACCAACTCCAATATTTTGGTGTTGGTTTTTGGAATACAGTTTAAAAATTTTCAAAGGTCATACATAAGATTCATAAGAAAATATGTCTAATAGATTAAAATGTCTATCATGGTCATAGAGGGAGATGCACTATCAATATTGTAAATCTTCAACTCTGGCTTATATTTTGCATCATTGCTTTCATATCACTCAGTGAGTTATCTTGACTGGCATCTAGATGATTATGCCATAGCAAACAATTTGTATGTATGTGTTGAACTAACTTTTGGTAAAGTAAGCACTTTATTTACAACAATGGCTGAATAGATATTTGATGAGTAACATATGTACTGGTCAAAGATTTTTGACATATGCCAATAAGATCTATTAGAAAGATAAGAGACTATTATCCCAGAACAAAAATTGCATAGTTCTATTGCCTGGAAATGAAGAGGAAAAGAGAGATTTCTTGATACCAAGGAAAAATGATTGACATTCCCTCACATGCCAGTGGTCAGAAGAAAAATGCATTTTAATTGCAATATTTTAGACAAGTTCAATTAAGTCTACATTTTGAAAAGTTTTGGGCTGAAGTCAATTAAAAAGTACAAGAGAACAAGGTTAAACTTGTGGTTAATGTGGTTGCACCATTTAGTGACATGTGAGACACATTCTTGGATGGAAGAAACCATCATCCTAGTTTAGAATTATTTGGAACCTGTGGCTTTTGAGATCTGAACCCAACCTGAACTTCTTGGTGCTGTGTATTTTCTTTTTGTTTTATTTCCTGGCATGAGAACTTGTGTGTGTGTGTGTGTGTGTGTGTGTGTATTCATTCTTAAGTTTATAAAAAAGTTTATTATAAAGCCAATTGGGAAATATGCTTTTATTAAATATACTTTGATGAGTTAACTGTAAATAAACTAATATTAAGAGGATTAAATTTCCACTAAAATATACAAAAATTTTAAAATTGAAAAGAGAGATACTTAGAAAAACATAGCCTAGGTTTTATCCAAACCAGAACATTTGTAAAAATAGCTAAAAAAATATTAGGTGATCTCAAATTGTGGTCCAGCTCAAAACCTTAAGTTACATTATTTTCCAATATTGAGATTCCCTAGGATCCCCAAGCAATAGAAGGTAAAACTATTACTCCTTGGGGAAGAGAATTTCAGGTCTTTGATTTTGGTCTCCTGCTCATTCATCAAACCACACTGGAACCTGTCCTTGGTTGGATAATATATAGGGCCACCATGCAAGTTCTAAGAGCCACCTGGGAGAAATGATTAAAATCATGTGGCTAAGCTCTTCAAAACATATAGAAAAATTGATATGCCTGTCCCTGTGGGAGGAAAAGAAATCCACAAGAATAATGACCTTAATGGAGCCTTGGGTGTTGCTCCACTTCCAATGTGTATTCTGTAGTGCAGCCAAATCTTCCAATCTGAAGGATTGTGGTATCGGTCAGCAGGAAAGTGAAATAAATGTATGGAATATGGGACATTGTTTGCATGTGGTTTTGTGAGAATATTATTTTTTTAAATAGTAAGTCTTTTACTATTTTACTCAGTCTATTGTGCTATTTTAGATTTTCTTAAAAGATACCGTTTTAATTCAATATGATAGAGTGGAAAGAGCATGGGTTTTAGAGTCAGGCATATTTTACTCAGACATTCACTAGCTGAGTGAATTTGGGCAAGAACCACACCTGGCATATGGTGTAAATAAATACTTGTTAAAGGAGGGAATGAATGAAGAAAAGCAATTAATACTCTTAGCCTCAATAAAATTTACCTAGGCCTGTCAGCTTTTGTTTAATTTTCATGTAACGGAACCAGATCACTAGATATTTAGCACAAAAGACATGAAAATAGAACACAGGGTCTTGACAAAGGGTCTTGACAAAGCTGTGGCAAGTTACAGAACAGATTTGGCTTTATCATAAATGAAAAAGAAACTAAGGGATCTCATTTAGCATGGTTCCTTGCCAGTATTTTGATTGTGCAAAAAGTCAACATTGCTGTTTAGTGCTGCTGTGACATTAGGCTTTTATGATCCTCTAAAATAAAACCCGTGAATGCTGGTGTTTGTAGCCTAATTTATAGATGAGAAACAATTTTGTGGACTGGAGTCTATAGTTAAGCCTCAAATAAGAAATGTTTTCCACTCTGTCCATCTTACCTAAGCCAGCTTCTGGATATTGCTGATTATCCTAAAATATTTATGTCCATTTCAGAAACCTGTGTTAATGCTCCTATAAGCTTAGAGGATTTCTGATAGTACAGAGCATCCAAGATACTACTATATCCATGTAAGTTGTTAGTCAGTTATATATTAACTTGGGTGTTTGAAGGGTACATATCTTCCTTGTGTTTCCTCCTTTATGGGACCTCAGATCCTAATTAATGAACACTAATTATTTCTGACTTTTAATGTAAATTGATAAAAGAAATACTTCTAGCACATAACCGCTTTCGGTCTTTATAGCTACTGTGTCCATCTATGTTTCCTTTTTCTCTTCATTTTCTTAAAATTTGAGTATAGTTGACACATGATGTTATATTAGTTTTAGGTATACAGAACAGTGATTCAACAACTCTATACCCTATGCTATGTTCACTGCAAGTGTGGCTACCATCTGTCACCATGCAACACTATTACAATACTATAGACTATATTCTCTATGCTGTTCATTTTATTCCTGCGACCTATTCATTATATAACTGGAAGTCTGTATCTCCCACTCCCCCTCACCCATTTTGCCCATACCTTCACCATCTCCCCACTGGCAACCATCAGTTTGTTCTCCATATTTACAAGTCTGATTTTGCTTTTTGTTTGTTTATTTATTTGCTTTGTATTTTAGTTGGCACATATATGTGAAATCATATGGTATATGTTTTTCTTTGTCTGACTTATTTCACTTTGCATAATACTCTGTAAGTCTATCCATATTATCATGAATGGTAAGGTCTCATCTTTTTTATGGCTGAGTAATATTCCCTTGTGCATATACCACAACTTATTTATCCTTTCATCTGTAAATGGACAATTGGGCTGCTTCCATATCTTGGCTATTAAAACTAATACTACAATAAACATAAGGGTGCATATATATTTTCAAATTAGTGGGGTTTTTTTTGGCAGGTATAAATATCTAGTAGTCGAACTATTGTATCATGTGATATTGTTATCTTTAATTTTTTGAGGAACCCCCATACCATTTCCGAAGTGTCTGTACCAATTTACATTCCCACCAACAGCAAACGAAGGTTCCTTTTTCTCTGTATCTTCACCAATACATTTATTTCTTATATTTTTTATTTTAGCCATTCTGACAGGTATAAGATAAAATCTCAATGTGGTTTTGAGAAGATACTTGCAAATGAGGGGCTAGCATTCAAAATATATGAACTTATATAATTCAACTCTTTGAATTCCTTTTATTACTACTTCTGCCTTCGTATTTGAGACTCTCCTCAGTTCATCACTTAGTTTTCCATAACTCAAACTATCTTATAGCTTAAGGAAGTATATTATTGAGGATGAAAGCATGAACTCTGAAGCCAACTGCCTGATTATAAATCTCAGATTGGCCAATTACTCCATTCATGAATGTAGGGTATTTACTTTAACATTGTATCTCAGCTTCCTCAATTGTTTGTTATGCAAACTAGAGTAAAAGCATTAATACAAAGCAAGAACTAAGAATTTTGGCTAATTATAAATGTTCAATAAGTATTAGGAGAGAAAAATCTTACAGCAGAAAGCAATGTGACTCATACACTTCCAGATGGTTGGGCTGTAGGGAAAAAATACAACACTCATGCCAACATGGATATTTTAATTCTTGTATGTATTTCTCGTTTTAAAGGAATAAATTGGCATTTTGACATCTACTCTAGTTTTTAAAAATTTTTTTTAATGTTTTATTTATTTCTAGGGGAGAGAGAGAGAGAGAGACAGGGTGAGCAGGGGAGGGTCAGAGAGAGAGGGAGTCACAGACTGAAACAGGCTGCAGTCTCTGAGCTGGCAGTCAGCACAGAGCCCGACGCGGGGCTCGAACCCACGAACCGCGAGATCATGACCTAAGTGAAAGTTGGTCGCTTAACCGACTAAGCCACCCAGGCGCCCCACGTCTACTCTAGTTTTATGTATATTAAAGATTACATAATTCATTCTCTCAAAGTCTGATAATCCCCTGGCACTGGCAATAATGAGTTTTTGAACCTTCAAAGTCATGGGCCAGATGAGTCAGTGGAGCTACCATCGCTTTGGTTGTTTCTAGGTATCTCTCAGTGAATCAATATAAGCCCGTGATGAAGTAAAAGGAGATTATAAAGTATGGACTTTTCACAAACCGAATTTTTAATTTAAAGGAATGTCTTTTATTTTGAGGTTGCATGTATACTATATATATTTTTTTGTTTCCAGATCAAATTTTACTGAATTTGTTCTACTTTATTAAAACGTGAAATCCAAAATTTTTAATATGGCTCTTCCTAACCTACTCATGATCTAGTATGTTTCCTGAGCTCCATTCAGCCAGAATTTCTCACTTCCCCTGACCTGCTTGAGTAGAATCTTCACATCTTATCAAAGTATCATCCAAGTATTTCTTGGAGGCCCCAGAGTGTATCCAACAATGTCATCCTCATCAAATCCTTAGTGCTTCCACACCAAATCTAAAATGTACTGAAAAAGCCCCAACCCATTTGGTTGAGTGGGCTATTCTTACCTGCTCTTGAAGATGTTACAGTTTTCTGCTGGCCCCTCTTGAGCTCAGCTGGCGATGGGTGCCAAATTGGGAAAATAGCTTTCTCTCCTTGGTGTTTCTCCTTGAAAAAGAGATGATTTTGGGCCCTGGTGTCATTTATTTGCTTTCAAACACCAGCCCCCACAGTAATTCACATGTCAACTCTTCTGTGACTGAAATGAGTCGGTCAAGTTCATCATGCCTAGCTTAGTTTTTCTTAGGGGGAATCCTTTCTGGGAAACATATTCAGGATCCTGTGTTAAAAAGGTTTTGAGAAGCCCACCCCATCTATGCTACCAACTAGTGTGTCTGAACACACTATATAACAATAGGTTGAATTTTTTTTCCAGAAGGTGCAAATATATTTCCATTAAGACTGTCTCATCTACTTGACAAGTATACCTGAAGCCCAGAAGTTGGTAGAGTAACACTGAAGACATCGAATAGAAAACTAACAAGGATGAGGCAAATTATAAAACTATGAGAGTAAAAATGTGTAACACAAACTTAATTATTACTATCATCATTGAGGAAGTTTTGGATATGAAAATAGTAACCAAACTTCTAGACTTAAGTTCATTTCAACTCTTGGAAAATTACTTAATCTCTCTAGGTGTCAGGTTTTTTAATCTATAGAATAAAGGTAATTATAGTACCTACCATATATATAAATGAAATGGGTTAATATATTATTTTAAGAATATATAATAGTGCTATATGTAGCAAATACTACACACATGTCAGATATTATGATTATAATTAACTTTGTCACACTATCTCTTAAGATAGAAGGAAGGTATATTTGATGATTTTCCTATTAAGTTGAGCTAGTATATTCTGATATCACTTCTCTTAAATATACACATAATGCTTTAAAAGAGAAGCTGCTGTAATTATGTTGTGTTATTATGTTTACTTTAAACTTTATTCCGAGGAGTCCTTTGACTATAACAAATAGAAGAAATCTTAGAATACAGCATATACATAACTCAAGCAATCAGTTATAACATTATCCTACATTAGTAGATGCATAAAATTGGTAAAAGCATTATATCAGATGATGGGATATGTAAGCTAATAGAATGGAAAATTTTCTTCATACTACAGATTATGCTTCTCCTTCCTTCTTTATTACCCAGCAAGTGACAGGGAAGTTCAAATGACTGCTCACATTGTAGCTTTAGTTCAAGTCACGGCTCAAACTCACAAAGGCACAACTGACAATTCCAGATGTCCATTAGTCACGGCACCATGAAGACAGACCCCACTGATCAGTTTATAAGCTGTGGGCATATCATGAAATTGTCTTGCCACCATGCAGATAAACAGAACATATGTGCCATCAGTGCAGAGCTGAAGATAGAATAAGAATATTAACTTCAAAATCAAACAAGAAACATTCAAGAAACAATAAAATTGTTTTCCTAAAAAGAAGAAAATGCAAACTCTGAGGACATAAACAAAGGTAGTGGTAATAAAGAAGAGAGCCTGATTTTTGTGGTAGTATTGCAGTCTTTGATTATTGTATGGGGCAGACCCATGCTGGCTGAAATTATGTCTAGCGTTTTACAGCAGCAGATTGGACTAGCCAGAGGCTTGGAACCTTGTGGATTTGTGGCTCTTCAGAAGTGCTTCTGTATTGGAATGTGTTTGTGTTTGCCTTTATTTGTTTTTAATAAAAAAATTTTGAAGGAAAAGTTTCTGCCTTGGTAGATTTTCTTTGGAATCCCAGAAAGGGCTCTTGAGGGCTCTGTGGCTCTTTTGTGATGATAAACCAAAGCTTTGAGCTTGTCCCAGTTGGAATTCCAGACACTAAAGAAGCCAACTTCAATTATTATTATTGTTGTCTACAGAACTGAGGCCTTTTCTGATTATTCAGGTTCAAACTAATAGTCTTCTAAACATATTAGGTTTTTTTTTTTTCTTCCAGCAAAGCTAGGACTACAAAATAAAGCAGGAGAAACTTCACAATAATGTTTCAGAGGTGCCAAGTTTCAGATCCTCCACTGCAGGTACCTATGGTATGGCAGGTTTTATTGGGAGGGAAACATTAATAAAAGTAGGACCTGCAGTGAACAACAAGTTTCATAAACCTGTAAGAGAGATTATTATGTGGGAGAAGACGGCATGTAAGATAAGCATAGTATCTCCAAAAGAAAAAAAAATTTAGTACAATATTGCAATCTCCAAACTGAGTCATTAATAGTTGTGAGGAAATCATAGACTCTTAGAGTTATAGATGGAAAGTTAAAGATGTTCAAATCCATCCTTCATGTTTTGCAAGATCTAGCAGTACTACGTCCCAAATAGATTACTCAGTTCTTACTTAAGCATCTTTCCTAGCAGAGAATTCACTACCATATAAGATAACCCTTTCCAGGTGAGAACAGCTCTGATAGAAAGGTTAGCTCCATACAGGGTCAAAGTGATTTCATTTTAACTTTGACCCATTAATCATGATTCTGTCCTCTGAAGTTACTCCTTCTTTTATGTAATTTCTGTCATTTATTGAAGATAGTTATCATTCCAGCCCATTCCCTAAAGCCTTTTCTTGTCAAGTGCCCTTAGCTCCTGCAAAACCATTCATCTCCTTTAAGTTAAATTAGGTCAAATTAACATTTGCTGAATTCTGGCCATGAGCCGTACTCTACTCTGTGGTAGGATCTCAGAATAGAAAGATTGATGGTCCATATTCATAAGAAGATCGCAACTGGGACAGAAGAACATTAATGACATATAATCTTATCATTGCAATACGTTCTGACAGATATTAAACAGAGACCTGCACAGACTGGATGGTGGCCAGGGAGTGATTAGATCTGCCAAAAGAAGCTGGGAAATTCTTGTCTAAACAATAGCATTTTCCAAATGAAAAATTAAGGAAAAGCATTCAGGTGAATTGAAATACTGTGTAAGGCACAGCTGTGTGAAAAGCAAGTTGTATCAGGAGACAGGGTCACATGTATAATAAAATTTTTTATATAAAGCATGAATGGACCCAGGAATTTTTATAACACAATATCAGCTAGGGGCTGTTTTCCAATCTTCCAACCTATCTTGAATTTCCATCTCCTCTTAAAAATGTTTGTTCTATCTTTTCTACTTTAAGAATAATTCTATTTCATAAGGAATGCAGAGTGAAAGAATTTAGAATTTGGGGTTGTCTCATAATTTCCTTAAATATCACACCCTCCCACCCCAATCATTTGGTCTATTTCTCTCTTTTCTCAATTCTCCACCCAAATAGCTATAAAGTGCTTCCTTTCTGCTGATATTTAGCTCATCACAGGTCTTGTCTTTATCAACACTATTTTATTCTTATTCTTACACTTATCTATGATTATTCATGCTTCATGTGTTTCTTATGTTTATATATATAAAACATTCCTAGAGAGAGTCATCAGTGTTTTTTTAATGTTTATTTATTTATTTATTTTGAGAGGTGTGGGAGGGACAGAGGGAGAGGAAGAGAGAATCACAAGCAGTTTCCATACTGTCAGCGCAGAACCCAAAGTGGGGCTCAGTCTCCCAACCTGTGAGATCATGACCTGAACCGAAATCAAGAGTTGGACGCTTACTGACTGGCCCACACAGTTGCCCCAACAGTGTTTTTAATAGTTAATTATTTAACTATTACTGGTCGTTGCTCCAAGAGCTTTAAGGACATTATTTCATTCAATCTTTAGGATAACCCCACAAAATAAAAATTCTTATTATTTACAACTTACAAATGAAGAAATCTGAAAGGATGGGCATTTTAGTCAGAATTTGACTCCAGTGTTGGCTTTCTTATCCAACACATTGTACTGAAAATACTGTAATTTTCAGAGGTTTTAAAATTATTATCATTTTTAGCACATTGGCCCCATTTGTAATTGTAAGTGGGAAAATTTTACTTCACTTTACCTATTTGTTTTTTCTATTCTGAAGTTTTTAATCATGTAAACAATCTTTTTCCTCCAAAATTTTGAAATATCAGTTGTGCTTTTGGCCAAGTACTCATTGAACACTCTCTGAATAACCCCACCTGCAAATGCTCTGCTGAGGTTCCTAGATGTGCCCAATAAATAAAACATTTTCTTAGAAACTGAAGCTTGTTTTACATGATTACTCTAATTAAGTAATCTATTTCTTGTAATGCATGGTTTCTATTGACAAATAATTGCCTTTATTAAAACTTTTATAGTCAAATCAAGACTGATAAAATCAGTAACAAAATTTGAACTCAAAATTAGATTATAAAAATATAATGAAGCATCCTCATAACTATAGAAATCCAGTACTTTATGTGCTTTTACTGGTCTCCCAAATTACCGGACTCCCAGACTCTCATCCAGCCAGGAGTGCCCAATGGATAGCCACAGATCTTAGCCTCTCTTTACCCTTAAATATCTTACCCGTTACTTTTGACCTAAAAATAACTAGTGATTCGGCTCATTGTAAAAATTTGTTGGCAGATACTAAAGACACAAATGGGAAATTCTGTTCCATTAGCTTTTATAAGATGTGAGAAGTGTGTTTTATTAAAGCAAAGAACACACTTTGAATACTTCTGTGGATAAAAAGGATGGCAATTTATTGGAAGGCATCAGAGGAAATTGAGCTGGAAGAAGAACAAACAGAAGCAAAGTTGGAGGCTTTGTTAAAGGAAAGCACACTTGTTATTAGTCTGCATGATATAAATCTTTTAAAGAGAAGTAAGCTCACAAAAGCAAGACAGTGTCTGTCTCCGGTGCCCAACAACATGAGAAAGAAAATGGGAACATAAACATTCTGTCAAGTGGCCAGTATGAGAAGCACATTATATCCTCCTAGAAGACAAAATGGCCACCATAGAGGTGGTGATAACTCTGAAGGGAAATGCAGGGTGTATTAAAGCAGATACATAACCTTAAAGAAAACTAACACATAATTAAACAATTTTAATGTAAAAGAAACCACGAAGAAGTGTTTCTGATCTTGTTCACAAGTCTATGATTTCTTTTAATATGAAACTGCCTACCAGGCATTTCTTATAGAAACTGAAATAATGCCCTTGCCAATCCCAGAAGAGGAGAAAGGAATAACTCCCGTGGAGAAAGAAGTGGGGAGAAGAAGGTGTGAATAGTGTTGAAGTAAAGGAATGCTGTTTTGGCATCTCATCCTTGTCAGTGACAGCAGGTGCCACCGAGGAAAAGACAACCAAATAAAGGGCAAGGAAACCAGGAGAGCAGACATAAAGAGGGAAACAAATCCATCTGCCCTGTGCCTCATTAATCTTGTCACAAATACTTGCTGCTGAGAAATGCTAATCTTCTCACTACTCAAAGTAGCCCCCTTCACAAGAATGTTTTCAAGGTCTGGTATATCTAATGACTGAACCATTTAATAAATTACTTACTTATGTTACTATAAAAGCCAGTCCAGCAGCTGTAACCTACATGTAAAGCACTAAATCCTTATACCTGACTTTCTAAAGGTTCCTCTAAATCATATTTAGTGACAGAGTGAGGTACACAGGAATCAGGATTTAGTGGCAGGGCATACTTCATGCTGTTTTGGGTAGGTCAGTAGGTCTGATTTGGATTTCTTCCCAGTAACCTGATCTAGGTGAATCAGCAGGTTATAAATGAAAGTCAGTTTCTAAGATCTCCTGATTTTCTCTATCAGAAACTTTATAAGAACACAGTGAAAAACAGGAAGGGACTGAGAGATAATAAATACCATTGACTGATATTATGATATTGCAATTTCTTCTTCCTAAGACAATGTGAAGTGAGATGCCACTTTGTAAAAATATTTGTATGGATTCCCGAGTTTTTATTTCTATTATTAGCCAGAAAAAAAATACTCGAATGACTGAGAAGTGTTTAAGAGCTCACACTAAGTTTTCTAGGTCACAATATATAACATTAGAATGTGAGGTTTTCAAGGGAAGTTTCTAATGACTTTCATATATTTTTATCACTCAGAGTAGAAAATATCTCCCTAATATGTCAGATCTTGAAAGAGAAAGAATAAAGGGGAAAACAAAGGAAAAAAAATGTATTAGTCTTGTCACATTCAGAGCACTGACATTCATTGTCTCATTTCAAGACAACTCTTGGATGAATTAAGAAAATTTAGTTCAAGATCACAATAATTATGATAAAATTCATCATGTTTGACTAGTTTTGTCTGATTTGAAAGCTTGAGCAGTTTGCCCTGAAAAGACGTCGGAGTACAGGTAAACCTTCCAGTGCCCCTCAAGCCGAGCCTCATTGACAACTGTCTTCTTGTTCTACACATGGTATGACTCTGTACCAATTTATGGTGTATTTCTAAAGGACCGTTGGCACTTCTCTATTACTTTATTTTTGAATGTTTGTTCATTTATTTTTGAGAGAGAACAAACAGGGGAGGGGCAGTGAGAGAGAGGGAGACAGAATCCAAGGCAGGCTCCAGGCTCTGAGCTGTCACCAGCAGGGCTCGAACCCACAAACCTCGAGATCATGACCTGAGCTGAAGTCAGATGCTTAACCGACTGAGACATCCAGGCGCCCCTTTATTACTTTCAGTTAAGAGACTTCTGAATTGGCATAACATGGTAAATCTGAAAACTTACATTTACAAAATCTTAGAGAAGTCCAACAGTGTCAAAATCATCATTAGTAACAAGTTTTCTTCATTGTAAAAGGGACAATAACATTTGCTGTTATTGAACCCTCATGAACATGTTGGGAATCTTTGGCCACTTTGTGAGTAAGCACAGGAAAAGTCATACGAAATATGAAGAGACTGTCTCAATTTTCTCATAATATTAAAATGACAATAAATACTATAATGAGTCATAAGTACGCAGAGAAGATTGACAAACTATTGTATGTAAAGCAGCTCACAGCACAGAATAAATGTTAAATCAATGCTAGCTTTCATTAATGCTATTTTCATAATTATAATTCAGATTATTAGGTTTTCCTTCTCTGAGAGAGTTCACCAGCTTTAGAACCCTAAAGCAAAAACACTTTCCTTTACTTGCCTCCCCTCTAACCACAACTTCATTTCTTCTAACTTGTATTCCAGGAGAGTGGTTGGGTCATTTATAAAAAATATATAAGAATAAGCTATAGATGAGAAGAAACTACATATATTTGCAAATTCAGTCCTCAGTAACTAGTATATTTATAAATAGTTCAATATTCCTGCATCTATATGTATCAAAACAATAATTGAAATTCATTTTCTAGGCTCAGTTAGTTGAGCTTCTGACCCTTGATTTTGGCTCAGGTCAGAATCCCTGGCCCTATGTTGGGCCCCACTCCGAGTGTGGAGCCTGTTTATAATTCTCTCTCTCCCTCTCTCTCTCTCTCTCTCAATTTGCCCCTCTCCCCCAACTTGTGTGCATGTGTGCTCTCTCTCTAAACTAAAATAAAAATTAAAAAAAAAATTCATTTTCTACACACCTCCCAACCTTCCCCTACTCTCTATTTATAACTAAATATAGGAAACCATGACTCTAGCTAAATGATAAAGTTTCACCTTTATTGCTTACTTTTTTCTCAAGGTCTTCATGCATTTCAGGAATGTCTTGCTAGTCCACTACTCTGAAATATCTGATTTTATTTTATATTTGTATACTGGGGTGAGGACAGGCAGGTAAAAGTTGGGTCCTGCGGTATCTAGAGGCTGGAAATTGAAACCCCCTGTTTCTCACAGCCCAGGTGTGGTGCAGACAGCCCTGGCCTCCACATTTCCTCACTATGCCCTAAAAATGACCTTAACCCTGACATAGAAATAGAAGCAACATAACTGTGAAAGGCTGTTGTTGGCTGGCTGTGTGAGACAGAGAAGTTTTCTGAACACTGAGGCTGTATCACATTGCTCTCCCCTGTGTGTTAACACTTCCAGTCTCTCTAAGTTGACCTGGACTCTCTGAAACCATAGAGGGGTCAAAGCTAATCCTCAGTACCCATCAAACTCGTTTATAAGTTGCTCCTTAAAGCAGTGGTGAAAATGACTGAAATCAATTCTCTCCCTTACATTCACTCTTGAAATCTATTGGAAAGCATCATTTTCTTCAATGATATTTCAGTCAAATACACTCCACCTTTTCTACCTCTTGCTTTAATTCTCTGAAGTAAAGAAAAAAATTATATATACATTTAATATGTGCACAAAACCTTGAAGTTAAAGCAATATTCTGTCACTCCAACAAATTGCATTTTCCTTGCATTGCTTAATCATTTTTCATATATTACATATCTTTACCTGTTATAAATCTGACAATGATAACAAAAATACCTTTTTTGGCTTCTTTAAAGAGTATTAGTTCCTATTTTTTCTTTAAAGACAGATGTTTAGGATGATAGAAAGTGATCTAACCAAGGAATGGAAGAATTTAAGCACATGGAATTTTCTTTACCAAAATTTATTGAAACAACATGGTCAGGTTTCATTCTTTTAAAAAATCACTGGTAAAGTTAGTTTTATAAAGTATTTCTTGCAGTCATTTAATTAAATTTAAATCTTATGCAGAATAATTCAAGTCTTATGGAGTGTAGCTTCTTCTTTGCAGGAAAAGAACTGTTTTAGGGAGAGTCATTTCTAAAATGTCCACTTGTGTTCTATAGTAAGGCTCTAGCATGTATGCATGGGACTCCCTGCAATCCTCTCTTCATCTTCCAGCATCTCTGACTACTGAAAACAGGAAATGAAGGAACAAGAACTCTGACAAGTTTGATGAGCTAGGCGATCAACGTAAGTTCATGGTAATGTGATGTCTTGGTGGAATAAAGTGGTCTCCCATTGTCCTTTGTTCACAGGTACTTCCTCAGAAATATTCCCAAGTAGAAAACCAATTTCTATTGCCAATTTGTTCCTATGCCATTACTCTGTTGAGCATTCGCATGCAAAAGAAAAATATTTATAGATTGGTTCTTGACTATTCAAACAATAAGAACTTATGCAAACTCATGACTAATGACACATTTCAGACCAGTATGACTTACTTTTAAGCAGTACTCAAAAGGTGACATTTCGGCTCAGTCTCAAAACCTGGCTGTGGGTTTACTGAATGGCAGAGCAATAGCCTTGGACATGCTAGCACCATTCACTTTGGACTTCTTGGTACAGCAGAAAGGCCCAGAACCAGCAGGGTTTGTTTTTGTGTTTTTTTGTTTGTTTGTTTTTTTAGGGATTGACCCCAAAGATGATGGGATGAATTCCCATGGATACTAAAGGACATGCAGTGTTTCATTGTTTTTACTTCCTTTATTATATACTTTTCCCAAAAATGTATTTTCATTAATAACTAGGTTTTGAATTTTTTACCAAGACTCCAGCATAAATAATTTCTTTCTAAATAAATGCCTTCAATATCTGATGTGTAGGTATAGGCCAGTGTGAGCCAACGATGCTATTAAGAAACTAATAAATATGTCTCCTTTGTTTTCTATTAAATGAGAAAAAGCAAGAAAATATGACTCATGCCAGATCAGGTTGTGACTGGTATGTGCTTATTCTTTACATAGCAAGTGTATTTTATAAGAAAAAACACAAGGGAAATATTTTTATTTATTTTATTAGTTGTACAATAGCCATGTTGGCAACTGAAGAACTAATAAACTAAACTTGCCTCATGTGGTTCTTATTATAGAATCAAATAGTAATGTAAGAGGCAAGCACACACCAATCATAACGCTATATGGCTGAAAGAATAGGAAAATGGGGCTCCATTTTCATTAGTAAATAGGGGCATATATAGCATGATGGGTTCAAACCTGGCTCTAAAAGAACTCCCAGTGCACTAAGGTATTTTGTACCACTCAAGGGGTGCCATACTTACACAGGCTAATGTTGACATGGGTTGGAAGGAGCGGGCTGCTCTGGGTCTTACAATGGCATTAACAGAGCATCAGTAGAGACCCCAGCAACATTTCTTGGCAGTCTTGGAAGGAAAGCATGCTAAACTAGTACATGATATATACAGTCTTTGCAATATACACTTAGCTTATTTCCAGCAAGTAAGTTGACATGCATGTAACCACCAAAATTTCACTTCAGAATGTTTAGTCTTTTCAATAATAAGACAAAACCATTCAAGCTCTGGAATCAAAAGACTGCATGCATAAATATTTTCTAAGTTCCTCCAGTGCTATTTTCAGTTTATCTCTAAGGAAAAATAAGGGTGGCTATTATCAGTGGAAGGTAAGTATTCATTATCAGGAAGACACTGTAAATGAACCATCTTTGGGACAGCAAGGAGTGGTCAACGGGGCTCAAGGAAGTGTTGACATGTAATAGCAGTAGGTCTTTATTAGGAGCAGAAAATATTGGGTGCTGAGGATCAAATGAGGATAATTTGGTTCTTCTAGCTTCTCTTTCTTACTTGCTTTTAGTTATCATTTATTTTTTAATCTACTTGTGAATAGGTTGCTAAGTGATCATATGACCCAGACATGAATGAGTCTCTTGACCTTTGTGCCACAACTGGGATGGAATTATGTTCTTATCCTGAACCTGTTCTGGACTGCAGAGGAAATGATGAATTCAGTCCTGGCATGTTTTATTAAATCACACTCAGATTTATGTATAACATTGATTAATTTGGCAAAAAATAGCGCAGGAGAGGACTCACGTCACACAAACCTCTAGATTTATAATCCCATTTTTAAAAACTATACTGTTTGTAAACCATCTTTGAAAATACAGTCAACAGACAACAATTGAAACTATGACTAGAAATATTATTTATAAAAAATAACACTAACAAGTGGGTTTTTTTAGCTGCAGCCATAATTACCAAGTGCATTGAGAATCTACACTGCTGTACTTATTTACTTGGTAACTGTATATTTGACCAAAGATATTATTGGAACTGCAATGACCACTCCATCAGATAATGACCAACAAATGAAGATGATATTAAACTAGTGTTCTTAAGGATCTCAGTCTAGATCTGAAGTGAGAACAAAATGTGTGCCCTCTTGAGATCTAATATATCTGGAACAATTGGGGACAATATGTAAAAGGCCTGATTGGGTTCTGACATCATTCATTCTCCTTTAGTGAGAAAGGCTGATAAAGAAACACTGGTTTATTCCTGCCTCTGTTATAAGAGGACCTGGACTTGAACGTTACCTAATAACTGCAACATTATTATTGCTTTCTTTTCAAGATCCAATGAGAGAACTTTTGTTTATTATTTTATCCCCCAAACCTCGCCCAGTGTTTGACATACAGTAGATATTTAAAACATATTTTTTAGAAAAAAAAATAAGTGAATGAACTAATACCTCTAAATTTCATTTTCCTTATTTATAAAGTAGAAATGCTAATATTTATCTTACTGTGCTATTTAAAATTATTTTAAATGTTTATTTATTTTCGAGAGAGAAAGACAGAGGGTGAGCAGGGGAGGAGCAGAGAGAGAGAAAGACACAGATTCCGAAGTAGGCCCTAAGCTCTGAGCTGTCAGCACAGAGCCAGATGCGGGACTTGAACTCACAAATTGCAAGATCATGACCTGAGCCAAAGTCGGACACTTAACTGACTGAGCCACCCAGGCGCCCCTCTTACTATGCTATTTTAAAGACTAAATATGATATATGTAAATCCTGGTACAATTCCTGACGTACCATAGGCGGATGTCAGAAATGTTTGATGGTGTTTATTATACAATAGATTATCCATTTACATATGAAATATCTTCATATTTTTCTATCTAGTATTTCCCTTGACTGTACTTAACAATTAATGTGTCCCTGAAGGTGAAGATGAGATAACTTTGAAAAAGAAAAAAGATGTGGATTCAAAATTAATTTCATATAAATTTGGAAGACACACACAAACCCAAATATGTTTGCTTCCTAAAATACTCCAAGCCTGACCCATATTAATATATTTTCACTGAATCTTGGGAGACTTTTAAATACAATTCAAGAATTAGTAGACTATATTGTAAAAAGCATTTTAATTCACCTGATAGGAGGTCAATATAATTGGAGAGAGGGATACACAACTAAATACTTTCCCTCTTGAAGACAAATTGTTTCTTCATTAACCATATAATGTAGATCAGACAAGAGACCAGATTAGAGGAAGAAGTATTGGTATTTTACTGCTGTAAAATGTTACATTGTGACTCATAGCAACAGAATGAAGAGAGGAACAGAGGAGCTGGTGAAGTCAACAGCACTACAGACATGAGAGACAGGAAGAGAGGAAGCCTAAACCTTCAGGGTACACCCGGCAGGAAGTGCTGTCCTTCCGGAAATGCAGTTAGCAAGGCTGGAGGACACACATTTTCTGTACCAGCTTTTGGAACTGCCGATGTGCATGCCCCCAGGCCTCCTATGTATGGGCCACTGATTAATCCTTTGAACAGCATTGCTTCTGTTTCTGAAGGCGAGGCTGGAGCTCAGCAGAGCTGCCGTGCCAAGCCACTAGAAAGGAAAACCAGAACTGGCACTGATCTTTCAGCACTGTGTTCCCATCTACAGTGTTTATTTCTCTAAATCTTTTAACAATTAAAATACTCTCAATTAGTATACAAGCATCTTTATGATTTGCTATATTCTTTCAACTTTCAGTGTAACATTATTTATTTTAACTTCAATTTGCGTTTGATGTGGTGCATGTATACAATTTACCACAGAACCCGTTTTAACATTTAACAGCACGCTTCCTTTTTCCTTTCTCAAACTATTTTAAATCACATGTTTTACATTTTCATTGGATTCAGATATGTTTTCAGCAGATAGACAGTAAAACAAACAGAAATAAATTGATTTTGGTAAACAGCAGAGATGTAACACGAGGCAAAAGTTCAATTTACACTTTTCATGTTTCTCTTATCCTTTTTTTTTTTTTTGCCAAAAAATACAATTTCTGTTTTAACAGATAGGATAATCTAAACTAGAAGAGATAATCAGACAGTTAAAGTGTGGCATTTTCCTTTGTTCAATGGTCTCTTCTTTATCTGAATTATAACATAATGCCAGCGTTTTTCTAACAGTACATGGGAGGGTTGTAATAAAAAATGTTGTGTTTATTTAAAATATAAAGCAAAACTACCATCACCAACATCAACAATAAAAATTCCTAGTTAGAAACAAGTGAACTAAAAGCTTTCCAAAATTGCATTTGATTCTTAAAAATCTACTGTTAGTGAATACTATCATGGCACTTCATTCAGTCAAATAAAAGTGAGATAACATTTCTAACTCCCCACCAAACATGGACTCCTTCCCCAGGGAGTTAATCTTAACACTATATGTGTCAAAGTGCTTTTTGGAAAGACTTTCTTCTTGTCACTTAAGAGTGTTTTAGTCAGTGGAATCCTGGGAAATAAAAATGGAGGAAGGGGTCACAACAATGGTACTGCACATATAACTTGGAAATCCTGGTCTCCCTAAAAGTCTCTGGTGTGTTCAACAATGTATGATTAAAACTTCTACAGAATGTTTTCAAGTAAATTTATATTTATTCTCTATACTTGGAGAAATGGAGGCGCAGAGATGTTAGTAGTCACATGGAAGAACAATCACTTGACCCTGGGTTTGACTGAACCAACCAGGTCAGTATCCTGCTTAGTGTAGCCTACTCTCGCCCACAGACCACATTTTAAAGGAATTGACATGTACATTTGATTAAGGAGAGAGGGGCAGGAAAGAAGAGTGAGTTCACTGCGAGTTCTGCTTTATCCCTTATCACCTCCTTTATGTATCTTGATCTCCCTTCTTAACCTCTTGCTTGGTTAAAACTCCCATTTCCTGGATGACTGTATTAGTTTCTATTGCTTCATAACAAATCACCACAAACTTAACAGTTTAAAACAGCATCCATTTATTACCTCACAGTTCTGTAGATCAGAAATCTGCAGGGCACAACTATATTCTCTCATAAGAGTATCGCAGTCTGAAATCAAATTCAGCCAGACTGAGCTCTTTGTCTCAACGTTCCCAGGAAATATCATCTTCTAAGTTTATTCTTGTTTCTGGCAGAATTCAGTCCCTTTCAATTGTAGGACTGATGTCCCTATTTCATTGCTGGCTATCAGTTCCTAGATATTCCTTTCAGATTCTTTCCACATGGCTTCCATGGACAGTTTACAACATGGATGTTTGCTTTCTCCAGGCCAGCTACAATTTGTCTCTTTCCTCTTCTTCTACCAGCCAGAGAACACTCTCTACTTAAAGAAGGCTCATGTGATTTGTTTAGCTCACCTAGATCATTTCTCTTTCTTAAATTCAGCTGTACCACAGACATTACCTAATCACTAGAGCAAAATCCATTTTGTTCACAGTTCCAGGAATTAGAACAGGCGTCTTGGGAGCCATCATAGACTTTAGCCTGCTAAGTGAGAGATCTAAAGTTGTCCCAATATTTTTAAAATGAACTTATATTAGGAAAGAAAGTACACAGAAAGAATGCATTCAAATCTTTAAGTATATTATTAAGTCAAATAATTTGATAATTGATGGAATCTATGGGAAAGACATTTTAGGGTCAGCACAATAAAGCATGTTGGGCTAACATCGTGATTATGTGAAGCTATAATTGAAAATATAGAAATTGCTTAGTGTATTTAATTTCTGGCTCATTTGATCAATATGCTAGTATTTAAGCTTAAAAATATTCATTTAATGTTGATATGTTATCAAAACTAGTACTGTTATGATATTTGTACAGATGAAACTATTGCGAAGTGATAAAGTGAGAATCATTTCTATGGATCTGTGACTACTATGTGCCTCTTGATTTCTCACTTTTTGAAGGGGAATGTGTAAGAAGGCCATTTCCATTTGTTCCACTGGTGACTATTGAGTATTGGGAATCAGAGAACTCGACTATTTAGTCCTCATGTCTTCAGATCAAGATGAGTGTTACTGAAGGAGCTGTATTTAAGGAATGGCACTCAATGATCTCATCCGCACCCAGACCTGATTTAGATGACGAAATAGTAGATGTTATGAAGATGACAAAATAGAATAAGATTTTGATGTCTCAGGGAAGAAAATGGGAGTGCCTTGCATGTGGTAAGGTAGGAGGGTTATGAATTTTTGTAGCCAGATATTGTATTTTCCAAAGATGGGCTGCATGTTCCCACAATGACAGTGAAATAAAAGTCAGATCACATTTCTAACTGCCCTCAAAACTTTGATACTGCTCCCATTGAGTGGTGAAGTCGTGTTCCCTCTCCCTACACTAGGCAGACCTTTGGATTGTCTCAACTAACACAGTAGGGTGGTGGGGTTCCTGGGTGGTTCAGTCTGTTGAGCATCAGACTCTTGATTTCTTCTCAAGTCATGATCTCACAGTTCATGATTTTGATCCCCACATGGGGCTCTGCATTGACAGCATAGACCCTGCTTGGGATTACCTCTTTCTCCCCCTCTCTCTGCCTTTCCCCTGCTCATGCTCTCTCTCTCTCTCTCTCCTTTATCTCTCTCTCTCTTACTCTCTCTCTCTCACTCTCTCTCTCTCAAAATAAATGAACTAAAAAAAAAAAAAAGAGGAGAGAAATGATACTGACTTTAAGGCCAAATCTCAAAAATACCATGCATCCCCTTTTGGCTCTGTTGGGATATATCCACTATTCTGTGAGAAAGCCCAAGTGAGCCCACAGAGACAAACTACATGGAGATGCCACATGCAGATGTTCTTTCTAGTTAACAGCTAAGATGAAATTCCAACCAACTGCCAGCACCAACAACCAGATATGTGGGTGAAGACATGTGGGTAAAGATGCCCCCACCTTTAGTTTAGTCTTTCCAGCTAAGACCCCAGACATTGTGGAGCAAAGACCACCCATTCCAGCTATACCCAGTATAAATTTTTAACCCACAGGATTTGTGAGCATAATATAATGGTTGTTTTCACCAAGTTTTGGATGGTTTGTTAAACAGCAACAATAACTGGGACATTGGAAAATTAGAATACAGTCCAACAACTGTATTTCAACCCTTCACTTTATTCAGATCATTCTCTGGTAGTGCCTTCTCAGCACAATGTATTATATACATTATGGAATCGGTTGAAACTAACAAAGCTTATTACAAAGTTAAACTATGCACATTTAATATCTGCATTGTCCTTATTGCTACAGTAGGAGACATAAAGTCAAAATAATTTATGTAAATGATTTTAATTGTACAATAATCAAGTTTTTATCTTACTAGTTGGTTCTCAATATTTTCATTTGTATTTCTTAGAATTTGTAGTAGATTTCTATGATACACTGATAAAATGCTAATTTGGAATCCAACAATGAGATTAAATTTCACTCAACAATAGGGTCAGACTAAGTAGTCCATCCCATCCAGAAAGAGAATATGTGCCTCTACAATTAGCCTGGATCTTTTCATAAGCTGAGTGTAGGAAACAAGGACTGGAGGCTTTGTTTGAGGTAAGTGGATGAAAGCACCCATGGGAGCTGCTATAAAGTCTGTCCTATAATGTACTAGACTGGCTGAAAAAGAGATGAGGCTGCATGTATTTGAAGTGGGGCACAAGAGGCATCTGAGACTGTATATAGCCCTAATGATAGCAAGCTCACTCGGGCAGGGATTTTCAATGCAAAAGAGCTATTTATTGGGTAGTCTCTCAAGTAATGGGTGGGAAATCTGCTCAGTAAGAGGGGATAAATTAACATAACAGCTTCAGACTGATTATTTTCAACCTGCTTTAATGGTATCTTGTTCTTCTTAGAGAGTTAAAGAAAATTAGAAGAACTTCCTCCAGGCTCCTGATACGATAGAATGAAGATTAGTTTGGAATCATAGACCTGTTTTTGACCTTGGATCCTGTTGCTTATTTATCAGTTATTAGACTTTGGGCAATTTATCTTACCTCTTTGATTCTCTTAAAGTTAAGTACTGAAGGAAGAAGAAGTTAGTATATATTTCCTGGCTAATCTAATTTACAAGCTAATATGCTTTTTCTTGAATATTAAATTTGATATATTGCACTGAAACACCTTGGTCAAACAACCTACTCTGTCTCTTAGGAAAATTATCAGGAAAATTATATTCATTGGAGACTGTGTAGTTTTAATCTCAAATTCTCTCATAGGGGTCCTTAGTTATCTCAGAAGAATAATTAATTTTTGAAATTTAATTTTAATTTTCTGAAATTTGAGGGGTAATTTAGTTTACTTAAATTTATTTTTACATAGGTTTTCTTTCACTTCTTAATTGGTAATTTGGCTTGAGATTCTTGTGAGTTTTAAAATAAGTTGAACCTTAGCAAACACCATTTATTATTTATTTATTTATTTAATTTTACTGATTTCAAAATGAAAACCTCCTTTAGGTTTAGCACTAGAGATCTATAAGGTAGATCTTAATAAAGCTTAAAAAAGCTCTGGTGCCAACTAAGAGGAAAAGCAAGCATCTATCCGCTGACTCTTGGGGAAAGAGCTTATCTCCTCCTAACTCTTACTTTCTCTTTCTATTTTAAGATAGAAGATAAATATGAAGAGGCACCAGTCGGTTAAACATCTGACTCTGGATCTCAGCTCAGGTCATGATTTCACAGTTCATGAGTTTGAGCCCTCATTTGGCACTGTGCTGATGGCATGAAACCTTCTTGGGATTCTCTCTCTCCTTCTCTCTGCCCCTTCCTCACTTGTGCACATGCTCTCTCTCTCAAAATGAATAAATTAAAAAAAATAACATAAGAAGATAAGTGTGAGATGCAATCAAAGTAAACATGCAGAAATTCAGAACAAAGTAGGCAACCAAACAGTAGAAACAAACAGTGAAATAACAACACAGAAATCTCAAGTAGGTAAAAACTCTCAGCATGCCAAGAGTCTGAAATATTTAGAGAAACAAAGAGGAAAAGTTCCACCCAAACCAATCAACCAATATTAACAAACAAAACCAGAATTCCTAATTGTCACGTGTGGCATTCTGAGTGGGGATCAGTGAGGCTAGCTTCTGGTGAGAGGATGCTATGCTTATGCCTGTAAGATAAGTCACATGAGATCTCTGTAACTCAAGGGCCAGAGCTGGGCAATCAATTTCTTTCTTCCACAGAGGACTTACTTTCACTGCAGGCTGTAATGCATTTATTTCTCACATCTCAGCCAGCACCCTCTTATCCTCTAGACACTGAGGTTCCAACATTTTGATGTTTCCCCTTCAGAAACAAGTGATTCAGGGACACCTGGATGGCTCAGTCGGTTAAGCCTCCGACTTCAACTCAGGTCATGATCTCATGGTTTGTAGGTTCGAGCGCGCAGCGTCGGGCTCTGTGCTGACAGCCAGCTCAGAGCCTGGAGCCTATTTCAGATCGCTCTCTGACCCTCCCCTGCTCATACTGTCTCTCTCTCTCTCTCAGAAATAAATAAAACATTTTTTAAAAATTAGAAAAAAAAAAAAAAGAAAAAAACAAGTGATTCAATGTAGATGTTTTCCCTGAGGTTACATCCACTTGTTGCTGACAACAAGCCACTAGGTGCAGAATACCCCACCTCAATATCCCAAACACCACTGTGACGCACAGTAATAGAGACAATTTCAAGATGTTAGGTACTTTTTCTTATCACACAATCATGCATTAAACTTTTGCTGTCACATTATCACGATTTCATTGACTGCTCTCTGCTCCAAGTCTTAGTGCACCCCCCCCCCACTGTCTGCTCTAATCTTGCCAATAAACTCCTGTGTCCTTTCCTGCCCATGAAACTATCTCCTTTCAGCTTATCATCCTCCAAAATAAGAAAGCTGTTGCCTCCATTGGCTTATTCCTGAGTGCCTTGCATTCTGTAGATTTTCAGGGCAGAAACTGGGTCAAAAGTTGGAGCCATGCATCTTATAAGGGAGGGGTACCTCCAGCAGAAAGGTGAGCACAGGGAAGGAGAGATAGCATCATGGGAAAGGATCTGATTGTGAGCACAGAGGTGTTTGCCAGAATATTCAGAGACATTCAGACTAAAGGATAGAAGTGTGAAGAGGGAGAAAAGGAAGCGACACTTCTTCCTGCCTCTCTCCACAGCCATCTCAAGTTGCTTCTGAGTTAAGCCTTCACACTCCAAAATGCTGAAGCAGATCCATCTGTGGCTTCACTTTAAAGTAACTAATCCTTTTAAATGTAGATTAAATCCAAAAAGGAGAAGGGTAACACATTAGTGTTATAATGCAAACTACTAAGAGAGATAACATGTCAGTGTGAAGTAAGCTCATTCAAAATGTACATAATGATATCTGATCATTTCCTGCTTTTTTGGAGGAAAGGGGGAGAGGGATGTAAAGAGGATTTGCCTCCATCCAAAGCCTAGATATTAAGTTGAATATTCAAAGTGGTTACACTGTTTTATATTTTTGTCACAAATTATGGCTTCACATAACTTCTCTCATTTTACCTTCACAATAAACTCATGCTCTCACATTATCAATCTGCAAATACAGGATGCTGAAACAAAGAACCAGACAGTTTAAGCAACTTACCTGTGCTCAAGTAACCAAGGAACTGGGAGAGCCAACACTGAGACTCAAGACATCTGACTTTAGTTCCCATGTTCCTTCCATCCCACAAGAGCAGCTTCCTGTTTTTACACCCTGGGTAAGAAACAGAGGAGCAGTGTACAATGGCTTTTATTGCCCTTTACTGAGGGCTGTACCATCAAATAAATCCTGGGTACCATCTTCCATATTATAATAATAGTTGCCTGGACAATTGATGAGACATTCTGATGCTGTGTGTTCTTATTTGTTTATTTTGAGACAGAGAGAGTGAGCTCGTGCTTGCACAAGCAGGAAAAGGGCAGAGAGAGAGAGGAAAGGAGAGAATTCCAAGCATTGGATGGAGAGAGAGAAACCCAATCTGGGTTGTTGACACAGAGGCTGACATGGGACTTGAACCCACAAACCATGACATCATGACCTAAGTTGAGATCAAGAGTGGGACACTTAACCAATGAGCCACCCAGGTGCCCCAAGTGGATTGTGTTTTTGAGAAAATACCACATAGACTACCCATGGCCTAGAGCTGAATAATATGTATAGGAGACCATAAAGAGAAGCCAGGAATTTTATATTTCTAAAACTTTTGCTATTTTTCTCTTAATTTAGGACAATATGATCATTCACATATTTTGAAGGTAGAAAAATATGATGCAGTCAATTATAGAGCAAGCTTTTAAGTAACTTCAGTGGTTACATTAAGGTTTTTAACTTGCATAATAATGGCTGATCCATTGCTTGCCATGTGTCAGTCACTGTTTTAAATGCCATCAATGGATCAACTCTTGTCACTTTTATAACAGCCACTATATGAACTAGGTGCTACTATTAATCTGTATTTTATCAAGGAGGAAGCTGGGGCCTCAAAATATTAAATAACTTGTCTACTAGTTCACAGTTATCAAGCTGCTTAGCTAAGGTTTGAAGCAGGTGATCTGGCTCAAAATCCATGATCTGTACCACAATGCCAAAAGTCCTGTATTACTGCTTTGAACAGTGGGATCCTTCTATATGTGCCTTAATTTTCAGATGGCTTCTTTTTGTCATTAACTGTGTGGTTATTGTCGATTTTCCATATACACTGTATTTCTTTCCAAACTTGAGGGCTTCCCTAGCTACATATTGTTGTATTTTGTTTTGATATCTCTATTTTTTCATCATTTTTCATCTCTTGCAATCAGGAACAGTCTCTGCTTAAGTCCCAAATGTAACATGGGCTTGGAATAGAGTCTTTAAAAGACCTATCTAATATATTTAATGAAGAAATGAGTGAGCGAATTATGTGAGATAGCTAACTGTTTATAAACCTGGTTGAACATGATTTTCTGGGAGAGGAGGCTCTGTTTAAAGCTTTCCCTGAAATGAACTCTATAGGGAGGTCATGTAGGGAAAGTACCGGAATGCAGTTACAAGGCTGGAATGATTGTATAAACTAGTGGTGTTTAGTAAGTAAATTAATTTCCTGGGGCTTGATTTTCTTACCTATGCAGCTAAGCTCTGGCCTGTGATTTCTCTCACCCCCTCTCTATTCAGACTTAGGATGCTATCATTCTATAAATTCTAACAAAATTTCAGTGACTATTCTTTAAAAACCTTAAGCAGTGTTTCTTTAATTTGACTTTGCTAGGCTCAGGAGTACCAGTCTTTCTTTTCTCTCCCCCCTCCTCCTCCCCCCCACCTTTCAAAGAAAAAAAAAAGTGATTCCCAAGTGATGCAGCTATTGCTCAGTCTCTCTTTTCAGAGAGCTCTCTTTCAGCTGTAAGCTGAAAATATTTACCACATAAAAACCCCAAACTAAAGCAGTGATATATCCCTTCTAAAGTATTCACAAGCTATTTAAGCAACATTAAAAGTGGCAAATACGTCTTTCCTCATAAGGGGACATTGGCAAAGATTGAATAGACTTCTGTGAAGTTCAGGGGGTGAAAGCCATATTACATCATTATCAAAGCTAGACGTTTTTCTTCAAATAATGGGTAACAAGAGAGCCATCTTCTGTCCTTGCTATGCATGTGGAAATCTCTTGGATAATAGTGGAAACTTTGCATGAAGGACTGATCATAGAATGCTTCTTTTGCTTATTTATATATTTGATTTATTAAATCTGCCTGAGCCTCTGGAGTCATGACTGTAAACTGTAAAAAATATTAGTGTGCATAGATCTCAGTCTCTTTCCCAACCTCACAGTTGGGATTCTCCATATCAAACAGACAAAAGCTTGGATTCAGCCCAGAGTATTAATGAAAGTTGTATTCTCATTTTGCAGTCCTAAACAGAATTACATTTGTTAACACATTTTCCTCTCTGATCATTGTCCAGAATGCCTCAGGTTTTCTAATGTTTATTTTGTTTTTTCTAATTCATTTTCCACTTCCAAGGGTCGATTGTACTACAAAATGAAGGATTGATGGAAGGTTCTTTTCATCAAGACTGGAGTCTTAAATGCATTTCCTTGGGAAGTATGACCCAAAGCACTAAACAAAGAAAAAAAGTGGTTGACATTTTTCCTTTGTAACATTTAACCAGATTGCTAGTATTGATACTGATATGTTATTAAATCTACTGAAGCAAGAGATATTGGTCACCAACAGGTATTTGTTACCTATCTATTCCTCTTCTTGAAGCAAGGTCTAAAATTTCAAGCGTCACTTAGGAGAAAGACCAGCTTCATGGGCACATGACCCAAGCAGTCATAGAGGGTTTTGCACTTAGAAGGCTCCATGCTAGACTTAATGTTCTGACATCGCAGTCTTGAAAGTCTTAAAAGTTTTTGAATAAGAAGCCTCATATTTTCATTTGCATTAGGCCCAATAAATTATGTGGCCAGTCCTGTTTAAGAGTATGGTTTAATTAGGTGATTTCAGTAACATCATAGATGTGAATTTTATTTTTGTACCAGGACAAATATAACTAGAATATCAGTAGCAGCTGTCATTCATTGATCTACATGTACCCAGAGTGGTATAATGGATTCTGAATTTGATATACACTGTTACCTCAAAACCTGAAGGTACTATTTTCTCATTTTTAAGGATGAAAAATCTGAACCCCAGAGATTTTAAATAGCTTGCCCAAAGTTACACAAACGATAACCCTGTGGACAGAAGTTGGACTCATGCTTTTAGCTTCTAAGGTTCATACTCTTTCCTGTATGCCACACCACTTTTTGTGGTGTTTGCATTAAACTCATGTTAGAGCATGGATTCATGGAGAAGACTCCAGTGCAGGTATAATTGGTAGGAGTTTCAGCAAGACTTGGATGGAGTTTGTTAACCAAAACCTAAATGTCATAGGATATCCGCTTGATCTATGTGTGGTTTCCTGAATGTGCCAAGATTTCTTTTTACCATGGTAAGACAAATTAGCTCAGAGTTGAAGCTTTTTTTTATTCATAAGTAAAGACATTACTTTATTAGTATTCTCTTTGACAATAAAGACTATTCCTCACATTCTCAGAGCACTTTGCACCTACTGAGTCATGAGAAAAACATCTGTTGAAGTGGAGCTATTTCTCCTCCACTGATAATGAATTATTAATACTGTTTTATTTTTCCTCATAGCATTTTTAAGAAACTAATGTAACATTGTGTATCAACTATACTCAAATTAAAAAAATAAATAAGTTACAGTTTTCCCTTCTAGTCACACGTCTTCCACAATGTTTCCTATTAGCCTCTCCAGTCTCTCAAATGTCAGCCATCTTCACTATAGGACTTTGAGGACACCAAAGGATCTGATCAGAAAGAAATCCTTCTGCCAACCCATCTGTTTCTTTTGCCTTTTTCTTTACTCTTCATGATAATATTTTTGGTTGTTACCTTATCTTAATACATTATAAACTTTCCTTGATAGCTTTATATTTCTTTCTCTTTTAAAAATTAATTTAAGTAAGTCGATACACAAAGCATTTGCTGTAATTCACTTACTTTTTTTTAATGTTTATTATGTCTTCTGCCAAAATGGAACTTACTTTGAGCTCCCATTTTTTACCGCCTGATAGGAAACATTTAACCAATGATATTCCATCTCCTTTACTAATGAGGGACATAGCACACTTATTCAATAAAGAAGTGGTCATACCAAGACAAGTAGCTGCAAAAATGCTTTTGCACTAGGCAGATGGTGAAAAAGAAGGTCAATTTAAAGAGGCCTGAAATAGGCAGGTAAGGTTGTATATTCTCTTTGGAAAGACTGCATGTTCCAGTGAATGGAGAAATTATAGTCATCCATTTGTACACATTTGTTTTTAAATTATGAGGAATGCAGTTCTACATATGACCTTATTAAAAACCTCATGTTAGCAAATAGTTGTTGGAAAATGAATAAGCTTTAAATTATGTCCTATCATTTATCTTTAGCATATACATTTTAGATATTCAGCAAATAGTTTGACTAATGGATGTATTTTAAAGTTTTCCCTTGTGTTTGTCCTCAGAATATGACTTAGGAATTCATTGCCTCCCACATACACATAAGAAACAAAGAAACTTAAAAGGTATAGAAAAAAATTTTGAGGTTACTTTTATATGACTTTTATTAGACTGAAGCAATTCTTTAAAGATTTTGAGTATATAGGAAATTTATTTTCCCACCGAGGGAACAATATAATAATCTTCAATTATATAATCTGAACCATTCTCCAAGATGATACATGTTCAGCTTTTTTCCCTTTTCTTTTGAACAAGGTCTGACAGAGAATGGATAGAAACGTAATGTTGACAGATGCTGGTAATGTTTTCCTCAGGGTCAACCTACCTCTTCCATTGCTTTATACTCTTGGTTCATCCCCTGTCTTTTATGGGATCTATAATTGTTGAAAAGTGTTTGTCTTTCGGATTATTAAGGAAATGGAAAGTCCTAGCAAAGTTAAGGAGCTGAAGGAAACAACACTTGTTGACCATCAGCCAGCACAAAATAGCAGAATGTGTGAGAGGGAAGAACTCATAGATATCATTGGATCTTATGTTTTCCTCCTAACATAGGGCTAGCACCTGAAGGAGCCTTGGTTCCTGGGTTGTGAGAAACCATATGCCTCTTACGCAGTACAGATAGAGGTGGGTTTTCAAGAGTATATAGATAACAAAATAAAAATTTATTTGAAAATTATTATTTAAAGACACTGCTCCTTAACCTCATAATTATAAACCCATTCAACAAACCCATGGATGATATAGTAATGTGCATGTACTTTTCTCTCATGTTAAGATTAGACTCCTGGGGTACCTGGGTGGCTCAGTTGGTTAAGCATCTGACTCTTGGTTTTGGCTTAAATCATGATCTAATAGTCATGGGATCAAGCCCCATGTGGGGTTCTATGCTCACAACATGGAGCCTAAATTGGGATTCTCTCTCCCACTCTCTTTCTACCCCCCTGACCCAGTTGCTCTCTCTCTCTCTCTCTCTCGAAATAAATAAATAAACTTAATGAAAGGANGAGTTCTATTGTTAGTTTCCTGAGGAACCTCCACACTGTTTTCCAGAGGGGCTGTACCAGTGAAAGGAATGAGTTCTTAATAGGAATATGAAGCAGGTGTGAGTAGAAGCAATGGTCAAGTGTGTGGGAATTGGTGTCAGTTTACCAGGGAAAGAATTATTTATTGATAGCTTCCTCGTGATGTTAGCTTGGACAAGCTATTTTACTTCTCTTGCCTCTATTTCTCCTGCATTGAATGAGGATAATGACAGCTACCACATAGCATCATTGTGAATATTATATTAGTAATTATAATCAAAATGTTTAGATGAGTTTCTGGCCCAAAACATAAATGATATAAACTTTAAGATGTTAGTACATTGTTCTACAACTTCAAGTAGTTTAGTGACACTCTCTTGTCAGTTGAATGAGTTTGAGAAGTCAGTTCTTTTTTTTTTCTTTTTTCCAGATAATCTATCCAAGCTTGTGAAGAAGTCTTCTTTCCTGTGATGTCACTAACAGCACACCTTCTATAGATTTAAGCATTTAAGCATGAATGCATGATAATAGTCTGGCTACGATTTGGGATCTGAGAAGCGATTTCATCACAGGAATTATCAGCAGTCAGTTTGCTGCTTTTTAACTGTCACTTGATGATTCCGCCCTGGACTCTTCCCTTCTTCAACTTCACAGCCACATTTTCAACCAGGCCTTTCTTCTTTTCCTCAAATCTCCAAACACACACCGCTTGAGTGCACTTCATGACAAGTTTGGGACTATGCCCTCTGAGAGCCAGAAAAATGGGCACACACAATCCAAGGGTCACAGTAATAAAGAGAATGCTGATTTGTTCATGGAAACCATTCAAAGAGTTCCAGAGCCTATCCACAAAGGCTGTCACTTTGTTATACCACATTAAACACAGGCCTGTGCAATATTGATGTGTTTCGTAACTTCAGAAATAACAAAAAACCTCAACTGCTTCCAGGTTTTTAATTTCCTTTTGTAACCATTGTTAACTGACTCTTCAATGCAAAATTAAAAGCTAACCCTTAATCAGCTAACTCCTCCAAATCCTCCCCTCCCTCTAATTCTTTCTCCAATGCCCACTTAAAAAATAGCCCAGTCTCCCTTTTGCCTCATTTTTGAGGGAAGTCATTCTTCTTCCTAGCAGATTCTCCCAGTGTGGTATGGTCTGTCTCTGTGGTCAGCCTGCACTCCAGGCCTGACCAACGGCTCGGCCGTGTCTGGAGCTGTTGAGGATCATCAGGCAGGAGAATGCTTTGAATTCCGAGAGTTGTTCAATGTATCACTGTCTCCAGATGCACTGGGGAAAGTCAGCGACCTCCCGTCCAGTAGGGCTTCAGCCATGCTTTGCCTGAAAGAGTCTGTACTCCTTATCCGAGGGGAAAAATAAAAAAGAAAGCAATTTCAGAAGTTAATAAAGTATTAAGTTCAGGTTCACAAGAACTAACTGTAATGTAAATGCAACATAAATACCGTAAATCAAAGATGAAAGGATAGAAAGTATCCACAGGCCAAAATGTAATTTCTTAAAATTTGCCTTGATTTTTCTCTTTCTGTTTTCTTCTTCTCATGTAGCAACTGTGATCCCCATTTCTCCCACAGCATTCTCACACTGTCCCCTATGTATCCAGGACACTCAATAGAATTTTCAAATCATTCAGTGGGTTTTTCCAAACAGCCTTCATCTCTCTGACCCAGAGCTTTACGAACTCATTCCCTTGAAGGATGCTTAGTTCCAATCTCTTGCGTCCTTGCTGAGGTGACTAGATATTCATAAAATATACTAATATATTAATAACTATCAATTTAATAAGTTAACCCTCTGAGGAGTATTTGCATCATTCCTCAGAAGTCAGAGAGATAAAATATTTTGAACTAACTTAGAGAAAAATTCAAGGAGACTAAAGAAAAGACATTTGGGGTAAAAGACACAGACACATCATACCCACACACACCCCTACACACACAATAGGCTCTTGAGAGAAAGTGTGGCAAGTACAGTCATTTCATACAGAAAATAGATAGATGTTGGGTGTTTGGGAATGGGAAAGGTAGGATATTAATTGATACTTAAAGCAGAATTTTATATTTGGAAAAGTGAAAACAAAGTATTACTTTTTATAACATCACAGAAAATACAATTCTACAAAATTTCCTGAGTGAGTTAGTAATTCTCAACTTTGGGGGTTCCAACATTTCCAGATGAGGAGATGAGTATTTCAGAAACTGAACAGATTAACTACTTATGTTCCTGTATTAAAGATGATGAAGAAACATAAATAGGAGAAAATGCATGGCCTCTGAAGGCAGGGAGACTTAAAAGAGAATTCTCACTCAATTCTTACTAAGTTATATGATGTTATATAGGCCATTTCATTTCTCTGAATCTGTTTCCTTATCTGTAAAACAAAGATGACTTCTGAATACATCTTGTAATACAAGATATTGAATGGGAAGGGCAGTAAGATTGTTGAGATATTGAATGGGAAGGGCCTATTGCAATACTTCACTGAGAGCAAACAGTGAATAACCAGTAGCTCTTATTACAGGTATTATGTTTCTAAAGCCCGCATTGCTGTTTAATGGCACTTAGAGGTTGCCAGGAAGGCCCAGAGCTACTCAAAAGTTCTGATTTGTCTTTTGAGTCATGAAAGCATGATTAAATGGCAATTTACACAGTTATTTTATGCTATTTTCAAAATCATCTTTGTAGCTGCCACTGAACATAGCACAATCCTTTGTGCTTAGTAGGTATTCATCAAATATTTGCCAACCTGATAAATTTGACAATTGGAAATAACCACATGAGATACAGGGTCATTCTGTTGATTCAGTTGGAATACTCCCAGCCTCAAGTCAATGTGTTATTCTTGATTGTCAGCAGTAAAAGTTAAGGGGGGACATCAGGTTTTTATTTTCAGTGGAGAAACACATTTGCATGCGTGTGTATGTGTAAAACTAAAATGTTCTGACATAGAGCAAATATCCAAGGGGCAAACTATGAGGAGGTTATTTATTTATTACAAGTTATGGATGAGTTCTCAAGGGCTCCCTCATAGCTCAACCATGTGTGAGAGCCATGAAACAAAGACAGGGATCTTAAGCAACATGTGGAAATAACAGAACTTGTCCTGGTC
This sequence comes from Crocuta crocuta, assembly GCF_008692635.1. Classification (NCBI taxonomy): domain Eukaryota; kingdom Metazoa; phylum Chordata; class Mammalia; order Carnivora; family Hyaenidae; genus Crocuta; species Crocuta crocuta. The sequence goes on along the minus strand of NW_027530851.1, from coordinate 2,160,141 downwards.
AGGCCATAAGATAGACATCCAGCCTCCTTAAACGGCCCTGTTGGGGGCAAGAAGGTGATTTCTAATAAGGCTTATATCCCCGGTTATTGAAGAGCACTGTGAGTCTGACACTCATATTTAAATATTAAATTAGTGAAGGCAGAATCTACACAATACCGATGGTATTAGTCATGTCTGCTGGGGCATCCAACACCAGATGTCACTTTTCTGATCTTTCAGGCTGAGGCTTCACTGTTTTTGGCACGTCAGAGTTCGCATCTGAGTACAATTTAAGTTGTAACAATGCAATCAGCATGCCTAACTATTTTTTTGCCTTCCTCTCCTGCTATTTTGGGAGCTGAAGCTATGAAGTCCCTCTGCCTAGTAATCTGGGAAGTTAGAGATGATTTTCCTAGGCTCCCTTCCCCCATGCCTTTTGAGGGAATAAGAGAACCTGCTCTCTGCTGCCTTGCAAACATTCATTTGTAAGATTTACGGCAACCTTACAAATAACCAGTCTCCAATGGAAAGTAATAATTTATGCTGAGTGAGTAGAAAAGAGTTCTGATTCCACTCATTTTCCCACCTGTGCAACTTCTGGGAGAGAGGCACTGGTCAGAAACACAAACGTGTGCTGGTGCACTGTTTGCGGTTATTTTCAAGAATGACTTAAAGGATAATAGTTGGGTATTCACCCATCTGCTATACCTCTTAAACTGAGTCTAATTTGCAGGTAGGAAAGGGGCATAAATCCAGGTCTATCTCATAATTTCTAATTATGAAACAATAAGACTGAAGGTAATGTTATCAAGCCCAGGAGTCTTCAATGTTTGGTCTGTGGAGTGCATTCTAAAAACCCTTGGACAATACTCATGTGTAATCAGTTCTAACACCAAGTGTCACTTTTCTGTGTGAAGTACACTGTATGTGGCATTGGTTTGAATGACATCTCTTCTTTAGATTTTGAGCTTCCTGAGAGCACGCATCATGGTTTTGTGTCATCATTTAGTATGTACTGGGTACAAGGTATGACCAAAATAAAGCTTTCATTGATTGATTCTGACATTACCTATGTGCACTTTTGTCATTTCTATAACCATGGTTTTCAAAAGTCACATCTACTGCCAAGCTCCAGGTTCCACTCTGAAGAGTCTAGTTGTTTGTTTTTGTTTTTTTTTTTTTTCCTTCACCATGCATCTTAGGAGTTCCTTTTCTTAGACATTGTTTGAAAATTCCCTGTGTCAGAGTCTCTCAGAACACAAATGGCACTTGCAAATGGCATGAGTTGTGTGAGGACTGCTTACAAAGGTAGCAGCAAGGTATAGGAAACTACAAGAGAAAGCATTGTACTCTGTAGTTAGGAACAGAAGAATACTGTTACCATCCCATGGGGGGAAGATGGGAGCTGCTTCCTGAATAAGGTGACGGAGAGCATAATGTAGAAAGGACTGCCTGGCATCAACTCTGAGATTTGAGGGATCATTTGCCTTTGGCAATGCAGCAGAAAGGCAGCCAGGGGAATAAATATCCCAATTTCTCCCCATTGGCTGAAACTAATAAACAGAAGCCAAAGGTTCAAGGGGGAATATCAGGATGGTAAAAGCAGAGAAGGGTGCAAATTGAAGCTATCAACATACTTAATATCTCCCACCTCCTCAATTAGCTTCAGTGGAGTTCTGCTTCCAGTTAAGACATAGAAGGATATAAAAATGTTCACTTTCATCAAAACAGTAAGACATCAAGGGATTAGCCAAAAATTCCTACTACTGAGGAGCTCTGGACACAAAGAAATCTAAAACCCCTAAAGTCTAGTTGAAACTTCAGAAAGATGGGTGAGCAAAGAAGAGGAGCAACTGAGATTGGAAGCAGTTAGAGAAGAAAGCCTGCCAGAGAATGATGATCTTTGTTTAAATATGAAATCTGACAAACATTTTCTAATCCTACAGTGTGGCCAATAGGGCTTGACTTTAGAGAAGCTGTAAATCCAGAGATCATTCTGCTAAGTAACAATCTTTCAGACTTGCAGTCTTGGTGATTTTGCAGCTTTGCAGTCCTAACTTTACAAGTCTTGTCTTCTGGAAAGCTGGTGGTCTCACAAGTCCAACAATTTCACACTCTACAGACTCCCATTCCTAAGGTCAGGCAGTTTTACAGTCTTACAGGCTCATGATGTGTCATATTGTCTCCAGGTCCAGTAGTCTGGCCATCTGTAGTTGAAGGTCAACCAGACTCAAGGTCTTGTGTGTTTGAAGCCTGACAATACTTGGTCCTAGTGTGAAGTGATAGAGAGAAAGGTTTGTAAGCACTTTTAAAGTATTTGATGCTAGGTGAAAATTGAATCTAACTGAATCTTCAACCAAAACCCCACCTGATTTGATGTCTGATAAGGTCAATAAAAATCATCTCAGTGGCTGTGCAGGAAACTGGAGTGGGAATGAGAAACTCATTAGGCCATGGTGCTTGGATTCTAAGGTTTTGTTGGAGGGATCTAAGTCACAATCCTACCCCAAAGTAGTTAAATCCATTATTAAATCCAACTGATCACCTGTCTGTCTAACATAGACAATAGTGTTCCTCACTGAGAAAATATACATAATATATAAAATAATGCAATATGATATGATATATTATAAAATAGTATAACAATATATGTGTATAATACTTTTAAAAAATCTACTACAACACCTGCTGTTCTTTAAGACACAATATCCAATAGGCAATATTATAAAATATGGAAAGAAGTTTGAAAATAGAAGAACTGTAAAAACTTTTCTTTCAAAAGAAAGATACTCTGAATGAACTAAGTGTTGAAATAATCAGAAAAGGAATTTAAAACACCTATGACAAATGTAGTGAAGAATATACAGAAAATAATGTATATAATGGTAAAAAGATAGGTAACTGGGAATGTCAGACTTTTTTGAGAAAAAAATAACCAAATGGAAATGCTAGAATGAGAACTATAGCATCTCAACTATAAAATTTGTTGGATGGAATTAACAGAGAATTAAACAAAATAGAAGAAAGAATGAGTGAATTAAAGCAGATCAGTGGAAATCATTCAAGCTGAAGCAAAGAAAATATATATTTTTTTAATAAACAGCTTTCAATGACATATTGAACAGAATTAAGGAGGAGTCCCAGAAGAAGAAGAATGAGAGTGAGTCAGGAAAACTGAACATTTATTGGCTGAAAATCTTTTAATTTGATAAAATACAAAACCCACAGATCCAAGAAGCTCAGTGAAGCTCAAGAAGAATAATTACCAAGAAAACCACTTCTAAGCACAAAACTGTCAAACTGCTATAAATTAGACATAAAATCTCAAAAGCAGCAAGAAGAGAAGTCATATTATATAAAAGAAACCAATGATAGAAATAAAGGCACCCCTTTCATCAAAAACAATAGAAACTAGACCAAAGGAGAATAGCATATTTACAGAGACAAAGGAAGAGTACTGTCAATTATATGCTAATTGAAAATATTTTTCAAAAATGAAGGTAAATTAAAGGCATTTTCAGATAAAAAAAAAGGCTGAGAGTGAACCCACACTACAAGATATGCTAAGGGGAGTTTCCAGGTGAAAGGAAATTATACCAGAAGGAAATTAAGATCTACAGAAAGCAGTAAAAATCACTGGAAATAGTAATATGAGTAAATGTAATTTTTTCTTTTCTAAAATTTAAAAAGTTAACTATATAAAGTGAAGCAATAACAATATATTGTGGAGTTTGGAATATATTAGAGGTAAATATACAATAAATAGAACAAAAAGGCAGAAAAGCATGTAAACAAAGCAATAAGGTTCTCCAAAGAAAATATACAAATGTCCAATAAGCACACGAAAAGAAGTTTAACATCATTAGTCATTGGGGAAAGGTAAAATAGTATCTCATTTTGTTCCAATTTGCATTTCCCTAATGACTAATGACGTTAAGCTTCTTTTCATGTGCTTATTGGGCATTTGTATATCTTCTTTGGAAAGATATCTATTCAAGTCTGTTAGCCATTTTTTAAATTGTTTTTTGTTGTTGAATTGTAGCAGTTCTTTATATAATTGGATATTAACATTTTATCAAGTATATGATTTCTAAAAATTTTCTCCCATTCTATGGCTTGCCCTTTTACTCTGTTGATAGTGTCCTGTAAGGCACAAAAGTTTTAATTTTGATGTATTGCAATTTATCTATTTTTTTCTTTGATTGTACTGTGGGTGTCATCTCCAAGAGATCATTGACAAATCCAGTGTCCTGAAGCTTTTCCTCTGTGTTTCCTTCTAAGAGTTGTATAATTTTAGGTCTCAGATATAGATCTTTGATCTATTTTGTATTAATTTTTTTGTATACCATGTAAGGTGAGGGAGCAACTTCATTCCTTTACACGTGGATATCCAGTTTCTCCAACATTTGGTTTTTTTTAATGTTTTATCTATTTCTAGGAGAGAGAGAGAGAGAGACAGCGTGAGCAGGGGAGGGTCAGAGAGAGAGGGAGTCACAGACTCTGAAACAGGCTCCAGGCTCTGAGCTGGCAGTCAGCACAGAGCCCGACGCGGGGCTCGAACCCACGAACCGCAAGATCATGACCTAAGGATGCTTAACCGACTAAGCCACCCAGGTGCCCCCAACAACGTTTGTTAAAAAAGGCTGTCATTTTCTCATTGAATCGTTTTGGCACCCTGTCAAAAATCATTTGACCATATGTATGAGGGTTTATTTCTACGTTTTCTGTTCTATTCCAATGTTATATGTCCATCTTTATGCCGGTACCACATTGTGTTGATTACTTCTGCTTTGTAGCAAATTTTGAAATTAGGGAGTGTGAAAACTCCAACTTTGCTCTTCTTTCTCAGAATTTTTTTAGTTGTCAGGGGGTCCCTTATACTTCCATGTGAATTTTAGCATGACCTATCAGACATTTAATCAGAGCTGTCAATGACTTGTGGGAAGTCTTATGAAAGAGCTTTGTAATTTAATGTATTTTATAGATATAGAGTAATTTACCTTTAAAACATTTTATGTCAGTTTTTAAAGCTTTTTTTCTAAGAATTTGTTTGCTTTATCAAAATTGTCAAATGTCTTGACACATTTTTCAAAATTCTTCCTTACTTCAAAAACTATGAAATTTTGCTAAGAGAAATTAAAGATTTAACTAATTGGTAAGATACCCATTAATTACGAAATAAAAAATTCAATGTTTTTAAGAGGTCAATTTTTAATTCAATGCATTTCCCACCAAAATTTTAGTAGACTTTTTGGTAGAAATTAATATACCGATGCCAAAATCCATATGGAAATTCAAAGGACTTAGATTAGACAATACAACTTTGTAAAAGAAGGACAAAGTTGGAGAATTTATACCATCTGATTTCAAGACTTGCTATAGAGCTAACTAATTAAGATAGTGTGGTACTGGCATAGGAATAGACAAATAGATCAATGAAATGGGATTTAAAAAGTCTAAAAATAAATTTGTAAACATAGTTAATTGAGTTTTGAAAAAGCACCAAGATAACTCAATATGGAAATAATAGTCTTTTCAACAAATTATACCAGAATTATTAAATATTCATTTTAAAAAAGAACTTTGACCTGTATCTCATTTTTTCACAAAAGCTAACTAGAAACATATCAAAGACTTAAAACTATAAAACTTCTAGAAGAAAACATAGAATTGTATCTTCATGATGATATCTTCTTGATATTGGAGCAGGCAAAATTTTCTTAGACAAGACACCAAAAAAAAAAGGAAAGAAAAATTATAAAATGGGAGTTCGTATAATTAAAATTACTATTCTTCAAAATACATTGAGGAAATAAAAAAGCAAGCCATAGACTAGGAGAAAATAATCATGATGTATATATCTAAAAAAGAAAATAATAATGATGTATGTATCTAAAAAAGTCCTCTAAGTCACTAATGAAAAGACAACAGATTTTTTAAATAAACAAAATACTCAAAAGACACTTCATATACACTGACACCCAGACACGCACATACACACATACACAGACGCACACATACAATGTCACAAGGAAATTAGGAAATTTGGTTCCTGGCTACACAGGCATATACTTTGAACTTGACATCACTAATTAACCAATAAGCTCATAAAAAGTTGCTCTACATCATTAGTTATCAAAGAAATACAAATTAAAACTTACATGAACTGAAACTCTTATATACTCTCCATAGGAGTGAAAAATTATGCAGTCACTTTGGAAAATAATTCAGAAATTTCTTATAAAGTTAAACAAACACCTATCCTAAGACTCAGCAATGCCACTGCTGGGTATTTATTAATAATAACCAAATCTGGAGACATTCTACATGTCTGTCAGCAAGTGAATGGATAAAAAATTATGGTCCATTTACATAAGGAGTACTACTCAGCAATACAAATCACAGAACCACTGATATGCTCAACAACATGGATGAAATTCAGAGACAATATGTTGAGAAAAAGAAGTCACACAAAATGGTGCACACCATATGATTGCATATGATGTTCTAGAACAGGAAAGACTAAGCTGTGGTGACAGAAATCAAATTAATGGATGGGAAGGTATTGATTGCAAAGGGATGTGAGAGAAGTTTCTGGGGTGGTGGCACTGTTTCTTATCCTTAATGGGGTAGTTTCTATGGAAGCATATACTTTGAACTCTGCTTTAAAATCTGAACATTTTTACAATATAATTTATATTTCAGTAAAGCTGATTTTTAATAAAGGTTGTTCCATCTTCTTTTCCTGAAGAAAAGCAGTCCACTGATGGGACCAGGATTAGGGCTAGTGTTTTCCACTATTGTCCTCTCAATACATGTCCTTACAGTACACACCACTCCATCTTTTTTTTTCCCCCTGTGAACTCAGGTGTGCCAATATCCTTGGCAAGAGTCCTGAAGCCTTAGTGAGGTAGAGGACAATGCCATTCTAATGCGCAGTGAGTTCTCTGGGGTGCCACATGTTTCCCATGATTCCCTGAGGCATGCATGCAAATATACTTTTGTAGTCTTTGTTATACTGATTTTAATTAGTTGTATCAACTTAACATTTATTTTGTCAAAGGAGACATTACTACACTAGTTATGTAACCAAAAATAGCACATTTTTTTTTTCTGTAATAAGTCCAGCAAATTTTTTGTGCTATTTTTGCAATGATGAACCATTTTGGTAGATATTCACTATTCAGCAGACCCTTATTGTATAGTAGAATTTTAGTTTATAATCAGCCTCAGTCCATTCTCTTGCTTTCAAGCAGAATTGCCTTAAATCATTCCAGATTGATTCAATCTTTATCCTATTTTTAAGCACTCACCAGGAATGAAATTTCCATCTCCTCTTTTCTAATTTTTAGAATTATAGTCTTTGCAGCTCTTATTTCAAGAAAACTCATCTCTGCTCCAAGTCAAATTCTCTGTTCTGACATTTAGTCACAAAGGCAGGGCAAGGTATTTATCAGCCTGGCACTGATAATCAGCAGATTCCAGAAGTGGTAAGTAGCCAGTAAACATGGTAGGAGTGAGACCCAAGAGCAGCAAAGAGAGGAAGGTGATTTAATTTATCAGGATAAGCTAGTTACATAGTTTACACTATGGTAGCTAACAATCCAAAAAATCTTAATGGATTAAAACAATGAAGGTTTGTTTCTCACTCATGCTGTATTTCTATCAAAGATTGGTGGGGGGTTGGGATGTGTTGACTCTGCTCCAAGTCATCCTCACTCAGGAATCCAGATGAATGGAATTTCCAAAATCTGGACGATAATTGTCACTTTCAATAAATTTCACTGAACAACTCACAAGTCTTGAGAGGAAGCAGTAAATTACTAACCTCTAAGGGTTAGAGGAGGAATGGATATTGGTGAATAGTAGGATTGTTGACCATAATCTTGGCCACATCAGTTTCTACAAATACAGGAGTGTCAAGGATCCTCAAGGGGTTGTATGTACCTGCAAGTAGCAAAGCTTTAAGACTTCGTGAAGGAACTGGACCAAAGGACAGATCTGAGCTCCAATCTCAAGCCTGGAAAAAATGAGAGGAGCTGAAGGACTGAATAGAAACTTAAAAGCAGATAAAATGACATCTCTGGCCTTGCAACCTGTGGCAGGGGGGACAGGTGTTAATAGGGCTCTTGGCAGCAGGAATGAGGTCACTAGTGTCAAAGCATCAATGAGAAGAGTTTGGATCTGGGCACAGATTGAAAGCACAAAGGGCAGTCCTGAGGCACTATGTCTGAGGCACTGTTGTCCTGAGGCAACTCACAAGGATGTGTCTGGAAGGTTTCTCTGAGTAAAAATTGAACACTCCAAAATTATTTTTTTTAATTTTATTTACTTATTTTGAGAGAGAGAGAGAGCAAAAGAGAGAGCATGCATGAGTAGGGGAGGGAATCCCAAGCAGGTTCTGAGCTGTCAATACCAAGCCTGATACAGGGCTTGAACTCACAAACTATGAGATCATGACCTAAATTGACCAAGAGTCAGACACTGAACTGGCTGAGCCACTCAGAAGCCCTCCAAATTTTTTGTGCTTCATGCTGGTGTTTGGCAGAAAAGGGGTGAGGAAGCTATTAAATGTGAGGAGCCTAAATGAAAGGAAACTATAGAAAGGGGGGGCAGAGGTAAACAACTGGGTCTGGCAGTCCCTGATGTCTAGTGTCTTACAGTTTACTTGTCCGGAGAGAAGAAAGTGCACACATGATATAATAAATAACTGACTTTTTAACTACCCGTAGAGTGGATGCATAGAAGGGCAGCTTCCAGAGAAAACTCCATGGGTGAGGTTGGTCTGGCTCAGTTGTTCAGCTAGGACAACTTCCTATGGCTATGTGTCTAGTCCACCACCATGGCTAGTATACCACAGAGACATTTTCCAGTTGCTCAACAGCATGAGCGACTTTATAGGAGCTTGGCTCCAGAAACAACAGGTGCCCTAGATGGTGCCTTCTGTCTCATTCTAGGGAAGTGCATTTGCTTCAGTTCAACGCCAAACTTGGAAAACCCTTTTTTGAGGAGATCAGGATTAATACCTAAATTCTGAGTTGAAGAAAGGTTTTTGATTCATGCAGGAAAGGGTGTTTTAAGTTTTAGCAAATAGTAAGTAGATAAGAAACTAGACAATGTTATGTACTTCCACAGTTGCAAAATTTATCTCTCCCTGAAACTTCCAAATCCAAATGGAATCCTAGACTTTTCTTTCAGAGTTCAACTGCCTGCAGAGCTATTCTACAGACACTTCAAATCAACACATCCTAAAAGAATGAAGCATATTCCCCCCAAAGCCTATCCCTCCTCCTGCTTGCCAGAGGAGAGCAACACATTTACTCCAATGAGAAACTTCTGATCTTTTCTTGCCTCTTGCTTCTAAATACCTAAATCCAGTCAGTCACCACATCCTAATAATTCCAGCTCCTTAATAGCTCTAAATGGCCCCCTTTCTCCATCCACACTGCTCCAGGCCCCACATTTCTTGCCAAGACTGTATGATTGCACTTGTTCTCCCACCTCCATTCCCTCCCCAGCCCTCTCTGTTTTTCGCATAGCAACTGGAGGCTGCTTCTTAACAGGTAACACTATCATGTTAATCCTCTTTAACAAGCTGTTACCCTAAAGGATAAACTCCAAACTGCCTAACTGGCCATTCCCTCTCTGGCATCAGTGGCTCTCCCTGATGCCGGCTCTTGCTCGAGTCCAAAGCTTTTTCTTTATCGATGACCCCTGCTTTTTTCCTTTCCTTTCTGAGGCTCTCACACATCTTTTCTGATCCTTTCCTTCCTCCAGTAAAGTGACTGACAAGTGCTACAATTCAGGAAGGGAAGCTAATGAGTCCCATACATTATGGTGGAACCAACCAACCAACCACGTTTATGGCTATGGAATTCCATCTCCCTCTACTGCTCTAGCCTACATATATCCGAACACTTCAGTTACTCGGCGTTCGATCCAAATGGCTATCAGTCCATTTTTCATAACCCTGTTGTTTTTCTCCAGCCTTTAAATTAGGGACAAAAGTATAGATGCGAAGCAATTCTAAAATATCTAACCACCAGTTAATTTCTAGAGACCTTAAACCTAAATTCCTTATCAAATAATGATGAATAATCTTAAAATATAAACTAAACAAGTCTTATTTTTATTGAAAATATGATGAGATTTAAATGTGCCCAAACCTTATTGACTAGAGTATGCTATATATTTTTCCTGGAAATCTACTTCAGGCTGATCAGTTTTGCTTTTTAGCTGTAGTCTAAAAAGCAAACTCAGCCAACTGTTCTGCAAATGCCAATCAAAAGAGAAATTAGGTGAAAGCATGTAGATAGATCTGTATAGGTCCGTGGATCTGTTCTCATTACTGAAAATTCAACCTACATCTCTTTTTGAATGGGAGGTAAGTAAAATGACATATATGAAGGATAAGAGATTAGTTTTATTAAATGAAAACAATACTCAAAGCTCAGTAATATTCACTGTAAAAAAAAAAAGAAAAACAAACATGTACTTATATGCTAGGTTTAATAATTTAACATGGAAAAGAAATTATTTAGCTTTAGGCAAAGTACATTTAGTTGTTATTAAATATATTAGTTACTGGAAACAGCCTGAACTTTGAAGACACCAGTTCTAGGTTTTGTATATAAATTAATAAATGTCCCTTAATTGCAAAACGGAGCCCTACGAGAGGGTTAGCACATTGAGAACATTGTACCTCATCTGCTGCACGATTCTACATAAGACTGAATATTTTATCTGTTGCTGTTGAGGATTATGATCAGCCCCATAAACAATGTTTAATACAAGAAATAAACTTAGTTATTGAGGAAGTAACTAAGATTTTACCAGAAAAAAATTGTGGTTTTACGAGTATAATTGTGGAATACAGAAATCAAGTGTAAGTCATAAGTTGAGTTTACAGTTTTAAACATTAAGGCATGGCCAGGTTTGGCATTCAGATCAATGACTGCCTCCTCCACCCATTTACTCTTTAGTCCAGAGTTAGATTGGCATGGGGCTCTGGGAGCAGAGGATGGGGGCAGGGAGAGGAGCGATTCTGGCCAGGAAATCCACTCAATTCAGCAACAAAGCTGAGCAATGAATCCCAGAGTGCAGGCTGCTTCATACAGGCTTAAGATTTAGAAGCCCTTGAATAGAACCCACTAATTGTGAGGCAGCTTTGTAGGCTCCAGACTCGTAACAGGGAATCCTGATGGTTCTAGGTGGCAAGAATCCAGACGTCTGTATAAGATTCAAGTGATCTTTCCAAATTCCAGTTAGACGAGGGATTGCATAGGAAAGTAGCTGGCATACAACTGGTGCTAAATGCAAGCATAATTCCCAATCCGGAGTAATCCAACCCTCTCAGTCATCATGAGTGAGAGCAGTGACCCCAGTTCTTAAATCCCAGAGCAGGTTCAGGATTCACAGGCAGATACTGTTAGCTATCAAAAACTAGATACTAAGAAAAACACTTCTTTCCATTGATAAATAGGACAGTTCACTGACAGGCAGTTCAAGGCTCTATCTCATAGGGGCTTTAGACCAGCCAACATAAGTCCCTACATGACGAAAAAGCAAAAACTGGTCATTCTCAAAGGTAAGGTGTCCCAAAAGGCTCTTAATTCATTTCGGTATTTGGTCTTCACCTGTTTCTGTTAAACATAGAGTACCATCCACATATCATAATTAATTAACAGTTATTAAAAATTAGTTAGCATAGTTCTAGGGAATTGGATGATGTAATTTGCCATGCTGTGTAGAAAATAAATGTTATATACTGACCATGGTAGCTTATTCATAAAACAAGATCCACTGGTTGCATTGTGCTTACAAATATTTTGATTGATATTATTTGAATTCAATAAAATGTAATGAGGTGCTCTTAGCCTCTGGGCAAAAACTGCCACAGAATTCAATTTGCACTAGTCAGCTGAAGGCACAAAATGTTCCCGGGGAAAATTCTGCTATGCCATACAAACATGCAACTCTTACTGACAGGTTCTTGGAAATCCTGTGCAGAAACTTCCTATGCAAACGAGAGGGAGGGTGTCCTGCTAACCACAGACACTACTGGAATTAAAGTAGAGTGTTCAGTTATTTGACAGAATAAGCTACATTGTTTCTAGACCTTACTTTGCTCCCTAAAGGTCAATATTTTCATTTTGCAGCCTCTAGCTAAAAGCATTGGCAAATAAAGCAAAATGGGGAATGTGTGTCTTTTTAAGGGAATTTAGTAGAAAAGAGACAACTTGAAATTAATTCTAAATTACTTTTTGGTGGTTTGTACATGACCTCCCATAGTCATGGGAACTAGAGGCCAAGGTGACTTTCAGTAACTGGGACAGGGGATTTTTTTTCTTCCTGAAGAGTCAGGATTATGTGACCTTATAAATTGGTCTCATTACAGAGCTACTGACAGACAGACATATTGGTTGCTGCCAGTAGGCATATGGGCTGAAATTTGGAGGAGGAGGGGAGACAGATGGAGTGGAGAAACAAAGTGATGGACAGGCCCCTCACACAGGGCCCAGCTGGTAGGGAGCAGGTCAAGTCTGTTACTGCTACGCTGGCAAAGATAAGAGTGTCAGCAGTGGGGAAGGTGACTCCATCAATCAGCCTCTTCGTTATAGCAAGAAGGAGCCTTGTGGTCTGAGGGGGCTGGTCATCCTGCACCCCACAAGTGGCAACTCGGAAAGGGCTTACCTTTCACATTGCCTTAAGGAAGAAGAATGTGCCCTTAACAAGTCAACTTTAGTCATGGCACGTTCTTCAGAGAAAACTCAGTTGATGATTTAACATCCTGAATTTTTCTCCCAGTGTTTTTATTTTGAGTATAATATTACATGAATGTTAGACTTGGTAAAATAAGAAAGTAACGTTACAAAGGGTTTCGGGCAAACCCTGTCTTCTACCTCTATGGCCGAGTCCAAGGTAAATGGGGTAGAAGCAGGGAGGTGAAGTGTTTCTGGAATGTAAGATCCTTGAGGGTAGTGACTTGTTGGTCTTGTTCATCTCTGGTACCCAGGTGTGTAAAACAGAGATGTGTAGTACCTATTTATTGCATGAATTAATTAAAAAAAAAAAAAAAAAAAAAAAGGAAATGCTCCAAAATGACTTTAACTTCCAAGCAAATGTATTTTCTGGGTCTTTTCCTGACATCCATTTTCACTTTCCCAACTATTCTTTTCTGCTCATTGAACCTAGCTTCAACAGGTTTGACTGAGGTGAGGAGCAGCAGTGAGTGGACCATTTGATCCAGAAGTGGTAGATACACTTAGGTGGCTGAGCGTTGCACTAAAGTTTCACACTATGGTGAGGACACGATGAAATTTTGGGAAAAGAATGCTTCTTTTATTCTGGGGAATATATCCTTCTATCATACATAATACTGAGAGACTGGTTCTGTTTGCTTTTGTTTTCTCAAAGACAGAATTAAATCGTATTTATTTTATTACTCATTACAATGAAAATAATGATGCTTAATAAGTGTTGAATCAATGAGTTTAAATAATTATCTTCTATTCATAGAGATTTCTAGGAGAGAGTACTTTCCATAAACTAATTTGGTGCTCTTAAATATTTTGGGAGGAAAACAAAAATGACCATAAAGGACAAGGAATGTGATCCAAAGATTATTTAATTTGGAATTATTTTGAACTATAATTTTATTTCAGAAGAGATACATTTATTCTCTTAAATAATAACATTTTACTGAAAATTGGATCGTGGGGAAATTAGAACAGCTTTGGAAGTCAGAACAGCACACAGTTGAATATAACAAACTGATCTTAATAATNTTTTTTTTTAATGTTTTATTTATTTCTAGGAGAGAGAGAGAGACAGCGTGAGCAGGGGAGGGTCAGAGAGAGAGGGAGAATAATTAATTATTAAAATAGACCAATCTACAAAGAAAGTAGGTAGTTCTAATTTATAGATACATTTGAAGGTTATTCACCTGATCAAATAAGCTAAATATCTGAGATTTATTTGTGCTTTCTTTTGTCTTCCAATTAGAATTTAATAACATATATTTCACTCATAAATAAGAAAATAATAAAATTTTTGATGTTTCTAAAGAAATTCATTTTATTTTTAATTCTCAAATTCTCTGCAAGGTTCTTTTACATACTAACAGAATGTAAGGCTACAAAGTTAGTTTGCCTATCCTAAAAGATAACTGTCTATTTATGAAATTAGAACAGATTTTGAATAAATAACTAGAATAAAGTTTGTTACATTGGAAAATGTGCCTATATTTAAATTGTTGGGGGCAGTTGACTCTTGTGTGATGCAATTGCTTCACGGATCCTACTGGACTCTCAAGAAGGACACATTGCTGACCTCAGTAGCTGGTGTAGATAGAGGTTTCCTAATTGATAATGAAGGGTTTGAACTAACAAATGAGTCTTAGATTGAAGGAGCCTTGCCACTGAACACAGTAGAGGAGGAGGCAAGTGATTAAGTGCTTGGGCTCTAGAATGAGAAGGGCTTGACTCTGAATCTGGTCCTGTAGCCTTAGGTGAGTTAATTAACCGATAATTCTCTTTTTCTTGTAAGTTCATGTTGACATTAAAGCAGACCATGCATTCTGAGCACCTACCACAGAGTTTGGAACAGAGTTAGCACTCATAGATAGTAATGGTTTGCTGTTGCTGTTAGCTTTGCTAACACTTCAGTTTGGTTCTTAACTGCCCCGGAGATATTTAGGGCATTTGTGCTCTTACTCTACAAAAACTACCTTTGAAGAAAATCTAGGAATTCAGTCTTTCTTTCTTTCTTTCCTTCTCTTTGGCTGCCTTTCCTCCCCCCCTACATGCCTTCTTTTCTTTCCCATGTCTAAAGTCAATACATTTTTGCTATATGGGAATCCAAAAGCCTCATGCAGGTAGGACATTTAAGAATGCAGTTTCATTGTTTGTAAACAGGGTGATTGATGCTATCTAAATTATCCCAGAAGGGAAAAAGTACTCTATAATTATAAGAGAAAATGCCCAATATGAGGATATTATCTCTCCTGTAAGTACAGATGAAGCTTTGAATTCCTGAGAGTATTTTTCATTCAGTAATATTGATCATAGCATAAAAAGTCATGATGGATTAAAGATATGCCCTCTTCCAGATTTTCTAGTGGCTTGGAGGACCTTCACTTTCTTGACTACCCTAAAATACACTTTAGCATTTTCCCTGAATATATTTGCTTCTCCCAGTGTGAGAGTTATTCACATGCTGGTATCCTTTAGAATAAGCTTGCTGCCATTTATTTTGGAGAATTGCGCCAATCCTCTAAAGAGAAATCTCTCCCTATCCCCTTGATTTCATTTGTTCACAATCATTTGGATTTCCATTGATCCTAAAATAGCATGGAAGTATAAATAGCAAAAATAGGTGTGCTCACCTATTTCTAAATCTATGCATTTACTAAATTTGTGACTTGAAACTTCCAATATCGACATTAGGAAATTGAGAATGCACTATGGAGGAGAGAGCCAACCACAATCTGGATTATTTTTCAAATGCTTTGGGTTTGGCAAAAACTAAAATGCTTGTTGCCAAGCCCCTTTCCTCTTAATTTTTAAAAATCATGTGTGTTTCAAGGGAAATTTAATCCACATGTTTCTGATTCATTTGCACTTAAGCTGTCAAATTGTTTTGTAATCACAAGTCTCTATCTTTCTCTCTCCACAGAAAGTTGGTTTTTTCCAAGTGTGCACAAACAAATAATCTCTCAGAAGAATGAACTGAATTTCAAATTCAGAAATCAGGGATGGGCAAAAACGTGTATATCTCACCTGCTCTTGGGAGAGGAAATGATTTTTAGACTTTTGACCCTGATTCAAACCTTTTGATGTAGACATTCACTTGCCCTTGAAAATATGTAATTCCTCTCTCCAAGAAAAGTATTTTTAGAGTTCAAAATATGCAGTAGAAAGGGCCAATGGAGCAGGAAGATTCTAATTCTTTAAAAGTATAAGTAAATATGACTATGAATAATAATTAGGTTTGTTTTATAACAAAAAACTTACTTTAAACTTCATAATCTTCACATTTGGGTTTATTTACAACTATCAGCTCTTCATCTCTTAGATGTGAGCTTAACAAAGCAAAAGTGCAAATTTTCTTTCCTCAAAATACTTTATCTAAAATTAGTGTAAGTTATAAAAGGAAATAAACACAATATTTTAAAAAGCTTGTTTCATCTCTGAAAATAGCACAGAATTGGCTCTATTTACATTTTTTTCTTATAAACCGTTCTGTAGTGAAAGAGTTCAAATACTGAAGCTTACTGTGATAGAATGTCCCATTTGGGAACATTAAGAACTTTTGTTTTATGAGAATTCAACCATAGTTACTCCCATTTGGATCTCTTAGGAAGTGCTAATCCCGAACACTTCCTCCTTTATCTTGAGATCAAACCATTTGGACCACTTATTATCATGTACCCAGTAAAACTCAATCTGTTGTGTTAATTAGTTATGTAAACACATTTTATAATTGTGGGGGACAAAGCAGGACTAGGCAACTGGGTAGGTGAGAAAAGATCAAAGATCTTCCTTAATAAATTGTTACGCTAATTAGTGTTTGTCTTGTACTGCTTCTCCAGGGGGTCTTTTAAACCCAAGCTTGGGAAAACCTGCTAGAGAACAAGGAAGCTTTGGCAAAAACAAATCATGCCAAGCTCCCCAAACTGACTTAAAATCAGTGAAGTGAGAAGGAGTACACACACACATACACACACACACACACACACACACACACAAAGGTAAAAGGGACTATAGATTCCTTCTAAAGAGACCTTACTCTTAAGAGTAAAATATAGAGAACTATCAGATCACAGGTAGTTTATTTTTATACTTGAAATCAGCTTCCCCAACCCCACTGCCACTAGGAAAGATTGCGTATAACCTATTTGGAAAATAATAAAAGTAGAGTCTACACCTCTCAGAAAACAATTAAAAAAGTACCAAAATTTTAGGAAGACAAAGGGCCCTGGGAGATGCCCCTCCCCCATCACCATTGCCCAGGCGTTGCCCTGCCTAATTCTCCTTTATAACATTTACCACCATCCAACATGTACATAACGTACTTATCTATATTCTTTTCCTGTCTCTTCCAATTAGAAAGGCAGTGACGTCAGGGAGTTCTGTCTCTTTGTTTACCACTGGTTTGTTCAATGATGTACTGAGGAAAAGAATAAATGTATAATAATGTTCTAAACATTTTAGAAGCAACATGGTATAATATGGAGGGGTCCCACCACTTGCAAGGTGTAAAATGGCTTTGGGCAATTCACTTACTTTTTTTGAATTGTATTTCCTCAGGTGAATATGTGGTCATTATTATCTGCTTTTCTGTCTTGTGTCAAGATTGGAGATGATTTGTGTAAGCTACCCAGCAGTGTCCAGCACTTAGCAGATATTCAAGCAAATTGTACTTACTGTTTTATTGTTATCATCATCATTTCTTTTTCCTTGTCTTTATGCAAGGCAAGGAAGATTAAGACCTTTGGGTTTAGTATCATACTCTTTGTTTTGTTGTTGTTGTTGTTGTTGTTGTTGTTGTTTTTATCTTACTCCTCCTTTTTGTTGTTGTTTTATTCATATTTTCTTAATTCTGCAATACTTTCTTGATGTTTAACCACTTCAAATGTTAAAGAGACAACAATAAAATAAACCAAATATGATAATTTATTAGAACTATTCTTTCATTTTCTTCAAAACTTTCCACACATTTGTAAGTTACTACTAACTTCCCAATTTCCAAATATAATAATAGGTAGTGGTGGGTATTTTCCATTGCCAAGTATTGTTATTTCCAACCCCAGGGAGAGTGAGTTATCAGCCACCTTGCCCAAAGTTGTAAATAAGATTTTGTATGCTTCCTTGAAGCCTTGATGGAGATGGACTAATTCCAGATCTGTATCTAGGATTTGACTCAGCCTCAGCCATATCCTTTGTTTTTTTAATTTAATTATATTGTTATTTTAAATTTATTTTTAAATTTAAATCCAAGTTAGTTAACATATATTTTAATAATAATTTCAAGAATAGAATTTAGTGACTCATCACTTGCATATAACACCCAGAGCTCTTCCCAGCAAGTCTCCTTCTTAATGCTCATTGCCCATTTAAGCCCATGCCCCCAACCCTATCAGCAGCCCTCAGTTTGTTCTCTCTATTAAGAGTCTTTTATGGTTTGTTTCCCTCTGTTTTTTTCTTACTTTTGCATCCATTCCTGTATCTTTTACTTTTAGGTATTGTCTCTAAATGACAGTCCTGTCCTAAAACTCCCTCTATGAAGACTAGGAGTGCAGAACAAAAGAGGTAGATAAAAGAGCCCAAGAAGTTGTCCTTCTAGAATGTTCTTCATCTTTTCTTATTTTCTGACACTGTGCCTATTTCGCAAGTTCTCAGTTGCTATGTAATACTTAAGTTGAAAATATGTTTGTACCTATTATTAAAGTAATGTGTAAAAAATAGTAATATGTAATTGGTTGCAGCAAATTTAGAAAATATGGACAAGCAAAAGGAAAAAAAAGTACAAAATAATCTGTAATCTCACTAAATAGAATCCTTTCTATGTTTTACAAATACTTATTATCAGAAAAAGTATTATAGTACATAGATAGCTGTTTTTAAATTTATAAGTTAGCACCCTTCTAGCATTAAACACAAAAGCATTTAATAATATAGTATGCATTCATCACTTTCTATTAAAAAATCATTTATCTGTAGATATGACAAAAATATATATTTGAGAAAAGTTCAAAATAGGGATTTTTTATGGCAGAGAAAAGGAAAAGGGTTGATAGTTTAGCTTATTTTCTGCCAATAACTCTCTTTATTCTTATGGCATTGTTTTCTTCTCTCAGATACATCTGGTAAAGAAGAGTACATGCACACATAAATTATAGACCCATCTCTATAACCTGGAATTACAGTAAAAACCTTCTGTCTTGTTCACTATTTTCTCTCTCAATACCTGAGACATTAGTACTCAAACGATAGTTCTCAATAAATATCAGTTGGATAGCTAAACAAATGAAGCTGAATCACAGACAAATACTATCCCATGAGATCTTCACCAGCTTGTTTTTTTGCCACTATGGAGATAAATGAACTGACATTTGCTCCTTTTAGTTCTTATCTCTTTAAGTGTCATTATTACCTAGGATCAAAGCTGCCAGGTCAGTATTCCCCAAAATGTGGACCATCTTGAATCAGAATTACCTGGAGCACTGATTATAAATACAGACTCCTGGCCCCCAGCCTAGATTTGCTCACATAGAATATCTAAATTTGGAGCAAGGAAAAGTCTGAGAACTGCTTTCGGGTGGGGTCAGTAACCAACTCAATTCTGCATATCAGCTAATAGAGTAAGTATAGAACATACCGTACTTCCCAGCCTGTGAGGGATTAATCCATCATGAGGAAAGATAGAGCTGGGGGAAAATACGTGTTTGTATAAAGACAATGGCATTATCTTCATGATTAGAAGATGATGAGGAACTATTGAGGGTAAAGAAGTCACATTTGAAGGTCGATTTTGTTTTGTGTGGAAACAATTTAATTGGACAATTCTAATCAAAGGACGAAAAATAACTCAATCTAGGTTTATGAACGTTTCTTTTCAATGCTTTTTCTGTCTCTGTGGCATCTCTCCAGTGAAAGCTATTTTTTTTAATGCCCAATTCACTGGTTATAAACAAGAATCTTACGTATAAAAGGTGGTTTTTTTTCCCTATACTTTTATACTTATAGAAAGACCTAAGTTTGCTCAGGTATTGTTCAATCTCTGAATGCATTAATCATATCACTCTATCTAATCAACCTGATAGAACCAAAAACCAAACCTTTAAAAAATGTTTTTTGGCAAGAAGACGTGAAAATTAATATGGCATGTAGGTGCTCTTGGTTCCAATTACAATCAATATCTGTCCTGATTTGTGCCTCTTGTCTCTGTGACAGCAAGGGGGCTGGCTAAGGGGATACATCTGCTCCTCTCTCCCAAAGGGGCTCAAAACAAGTGAATGACCTGCAGTGTTTATTATTAAGTTTTCAAAGGGAAAGTTGTTTTGGTCTAATTGAAGCAATAATATGAGAGAGGTTATTTCTGGTCAGTTCCCTGCTGTTTTCACTCTGGAGAATATATTCCAGGTGTTGCTGTGCTGGGCTCAGTGCATCACTGCCTTCCCGTGAGCGTAGGCATGCTAGTGCCAGTGCAGCAATAAACGAGTGTTAGGAGTTTAAACCAGTTTTGGCATTTTCAGAAACAGTTTGTTGTTGGTTTTTTTTTTTTTAGTTAACTTCATAGTAAACCAGATGGTTAATGACCACATTCATTTTCAAGACTTCCAGTGACAGTGGAATAAAGCAACGAGACTTTATAAATCTCTAAAACATTAAAGGGACAAATTCTTTTATTTTCCTGTGCTCTAAGTTTTTGCCACACCAAAGTAGCTGTAGTGGCAATCATTATACTTTTTCAATAATTCTATTTTTTCTTTCTATCCAGATTAATGGTTCATTTCAAGTAAATGAGCAAAGAAAAATGAATATTTCTCTAATGAGTCAAAATATTAGCCATCATTAATTCACAACTGCTTATTGTATTTCTTTGTTTTTGAAAAACATATTCTAACCCCATGATTTTCAAATATCCCTGGGTATCAAATAATATCAAGGATGCTTAGTAAAGAATATAAATTCTGAATCTGAGTTTTGGACATAAATACAAATATCCAGTATGTAAGATTTGTCTTTGATTTACTTGATGTACATATGACTAGCCATTTCTAATAAAAAAAAGTTTATCACAAACAACAGTTTGGGATTTTCAGATGTGACCTTTCACTTATTGGCTAGCAAATAAAATGCCATAAACTTATTATTACTTTGAGAGAGTCTCCCCTCCCCAGTTACAAAATTAAAAATAACATTGTAGTCAGTAGACATTGATCTTAATTTTAAGAATTGTGTGCAATATTCATTTAAGAGATTTTAATTTCAATTAAATTCTCAGGTAGCCTATATTGGTAATCACAAAAACAAAACACTATTCTAAAGTTGAAATTCAACTTCTTCCTAGCTCCAAGTGGAATTTGGGATCTTGATTTTGCTTATTTTCATCTGTGAACCTAGTATGAACCCAGAGACCAAAATAGTCACATTAAGAATATGGGCTGGATTTCAGGCTAATCAGGGGAAATGCCTGGGGAGGGTGGTGGTGGTGATGTCTGCTGCTCACCCGCTTAATCACGCAGACTTTTTAAATCCAGGATACTTCCAGAGCTTGAGTGGTAGCGATTGCTCAGTTCACATTCCCAGATGTGCAAGTCAAAGGGTCTAGCACCAAATGTCCTCAAAGACAGGGCTCTCAGATGGGGATTGCTTTGCCTCTCCAGAAAGAGAATAATGAGTGGCACTCAGTGTCAAGGACATCATAGTTATAAAGCACTTTGGGTTCTTTGGATGATATTCAATGTGCTATGCAGGATTATTACTTATGTATTTTCACTCACTCCAAGGAAAGGGCAGAAACCTAACCCCAGTGACTGTGTATCAGGCAAAGGAAGCTGACAGGCACATTCCTCTCATTATTCTTTCCCTGTCCTTCCAAATACCACACACATAGGGACAGTCAATTACAGGGGAGCAGGTGAGTTCTGCAAATTAACACGAGGGAAAGTTGTAGAAAGTTGCAGGGTTGGGCTGGGGATGGAGAAGAGAAGGGAAGGACTGCCTGACTAAGGAGGCAAGCGAACCATAATGCCACTTAATGTGTATGACAGTTGAAAAAGATTTAAATTATTGAACAGGAAACAAACAAACAAACTCCAAATGATTCCATTCTGAGTGTTTCTAAAAGGTTTGTGACGTCATTGTCTCCATTTGAGGAGATTTGCCCCCCCTCATGAGATTCCTTTCTAAAAAAATTTTTTTATGTTTATTTACTTTTGAGAGAGACAGACAGACAGACAGACAGACATAGCATGAACAGGGGAGAAGCAGAGAGAGACAGAGAGAGAAAGAATCTGAAGCAGCTTCCAGGCTCTGAGCTATCAGCACAGAGCCTGACTCGAGCCTTGAACTCATGAACCGTGAGATCATGACCTGAGCTGAAGTCGGATGCCTAATCAATTGAGGCACCCAGGCACGCCTATTGCTTTTTAATTTGTAACTACAAAAGAGAAAAAGAACTGTTATCACTCAAATGATTTAAAACACTGAAAAATAGAATGGTGTTCTTCTATTTCAGGAGCTGTTGTTATGGAATGTGCTTAGACTTTTTTGGGTTATTACAGACTGTAGGCATATTGTAGAACTAATTATTTGCTATTGTTTAATAGTCATAAAAGAACTTTCAGAAATATGGGTGAGATAAGAAGGAAATATGTGTTACTGCCCCTACCCTTTGTAAAACCTCATGGCAGGTAATGCCAGAAACCAGAGTAACCACTGACAATCTTAATAGATGTTACTATCTAGTCTATATCATGCCAAATCTATTGTACATGTACTTTCAGAATTAGCATCCTTGCTGATTATTTCAACAAGATATAAGGCAAACCATAAAGTTTAGCTCCTGAGTGTTCATTGTTCTATGGTTCAAAATGGGCTTAACTCAAGAAAACCTAGTTTTTAAGATGAAAAGTTGAGGTTGAAACATTCTTTGTTTTGCATAAGAGGCCATATTTTTAACAACTGGAGATGGATAAAAGGCATTAAGCACCAACCCTGCTGATTTTAAGTTATTACTATTTTATTATTAAAGTGTTCTTCAGGGTTATGCAATAACCTTGAATAGTAATGAGCTTCAATTATCACTTTATCATAGGTATTTCAAAGAGATTTATAGCTGATAGAATGTGAAATAAAAGATCACTTACACTATTATTCTTTGAAACACAAAGGTAGCTTCGAAGTGCTTGTCTCCTTATAAGCTGAGGTATGACAAATTATCTTGTTTTTTTTTTTCAATAAGGAAACTGAGTCAGAAGCTGATTTATTCACGATGAAATAAAAGGCTTGGATCTCTTGTATTTAAAATTGTTGTTTAATTATTAATTTTTTAAAAGCTGCTTTTGTTGCTGTTGTTTTTAAAAGCTACTATCATGGACATAATCTACCGAATAAAAAATCCAGTGGTGTGAAGGAGATAAAAGGTGATACACTTCCACCAATGCTGAAATACACACATACAATTTTTTATTTATCTATATTTTATTTGAAAGAGAGAGAGAGAGTGCATGAGGCAGGGAGAGGGTCAGAAGGAGAGAGAGACAGAGACAGAGACAGAGACAGATACAGAGAATCTTAAGAAGGCTTTACGCTGAGAGTGGAGCTCACACAGGGCTCGAGCCCACAACTCTGGGATCATGACCTGAGCCGAAATTGAGAGTCAGACTTTCACCTGATGGAGACACCCAGATGCCCACAGACTGCTTTAATAATCATAAATTGGGTTTAACTATTTTTCTTATGCTGCTGGGTGTAGAGGTGACCTGCACACCCTTGATCATTACAGATAACTTTGAAGTAGAGGTAGTGGGGTAGGGTTAGTTTAACATGGAAGAAACTGGTTTTGAAGGCATATAGACAATATCAGTATCATTTTTGCAGCAGCTACTGGCATTAGTACCTCATATTCACATGTTTACAGTTTTCAAAGCTTTCATAGCATATCTTCTTAGAATTTGAAAACCCTGAAGATCAAATAGCCATACCACTTGATTTTATAGATAAAGGAGCTGAAAGCCATAAGGTAAATCATCTTCTCTAAGGCCACACACAAGTAGAAGGGACCAGGGCTTAAAATCTGGGATATTGATTATTTACCCCATGACCCCATACTATTTTAATAAATGTATCTTATTTGATCCTTATCACACCCATATAATATAGGAATTGCTATCTATCCTTGTTTTATAACAGTAAACATGGCTCTGAGGAAATGCATGACCCCTCATTCAGAGTACTAAAGCTTATTAAGGACAAAATTTGATTTGGTAGGCAGGCCTTATTAAAAAATTTTAAAGTCATCTGAAAAGGCTTTCAGTTACATGTCCACAAGAAATGATTTCAGTTTCTCTGTATGTGATCTGTTGAGCATCAGATAAATCCTTACAAATCTGTGAAATGAAAGTGGTTTCTATCAAATTATAACTTCCAATGGACTGAGAACTTCATCATGTTGCTAATTTTGCACAACGGTTATTAGTAGATGAACTAAGTTACAGTTGACCTTTGATCTTTGGGGTTAGGGGTTCCAACTCCCTGCACAGTCAGAAAGGTTCCTACACAGCTTTTGACTCCCCCAAAACTTAACTACTAATAGCCTACTCTGGACTGGAAGCCTTACTGATAATATAAACAGTCAAGTAACACATACCCTGTATATGTAATATATACTGCATTCTTACAACCAAGCTAAAGATAAGAAAATGTCATTAAGAAAATCACAAGGAAGAGAAAATAAATTTATAGTACTGTTCTGTATTTATCAAAAAAAAAAATCTGTGTATTAATGTACCCATGCAGTTCAAATCTGTGTTAAGGCCTGACCATATTTTGCTTATGATTCTGAGATCTGAGATTTGAACCTATCATTCTAAAATGAAGCCATAGAAAATACCCCACTTCAGTTTTTCAGTTGTTATTTTGCTACATTACTCCTATTGTATCTGAAATATTCTAAACTGTTTACATTTTCTGGCCATGTGAGGACCTTTACCACTCTCAATAAAGACTTGAGGACATTCTGATATCTTATTTATTATCTCATTGGTTACCCGTCATTTATTTATTCTATTAATTTTACTGAGCATCTTGTTCATGGCAGGTACTGTTCCAAGAGTTGGGAAAAGAGTATTGAAAATAGAAGAAGTCCAGTTAATTTGTAGTTGGGAGACCCATTCAATGTACAAGTAAATGTGTAATATATCAGGTGTGAAGACTGTAAAGAGTAAAACAAAGCTGGCTGGGATAGGGAGTGCTGAAGTGAGGGAGGATTGTTATTGTACACACAGTGGTCAGAGAAGTTTTCAGGGATGAAGGGACATTTCAGCAGAGAACTGGAAGGAACAAGTTCTTATGTAGAAATCTGAGGCAACAGCAAATTGAAGGAACTAAGGTGAGCCTGTGCTTGGCATGGTCAAGGAATACTGAAAGATGGGGAGAAGATAGAAGGGGTCAGAGGGACCCAGAATTTAGAAGGCCTTGTGGACCATTTTTAGGGCATTGGATGAGTGGCATGAGAAGTCACTGAACAGGTTAGAGCAGAAGAATAAATAAAAAACAACCTAAAATTTTGTATCTCACAAGATCTACTTTGACTGCTTTGTAAGAATTAACTGGAAGGGCAAGAGTAGAAGAAACAGGAAGACCAGTTAGGAGTCTCTTGAAAAAAAAATCCATATAATAAATGATGACTTAGGTTAGGAAAAGTCATCAAATTCTGGTCATATTTTTGATGATAAAGATGAGAGGATTTATTCAAAGATTGATTGTAAAGTGTCAGTGAAAAAAAGCAAGCTAAGATGCTTGTAAAGTGTTTGACCTGAAAAATTAGAAGAGTGGCATTGTCCTTTACTTAGAAAAATAATTGGTAGAGGAACATCTTGATAGTAGAGAATCAGAAATCTATCTTTTGAGGGGCACCTGGGTGGCTCAGTTGGTTAAGCACCTGATTTCGGCTCAGGTCATGATCTCACGGTTTGTGGGTTTGAGCCCCGCGTCAGGCTCTGTGCTAACAGCTCAGAGCCTGAAGCCTGCTTCAGATTCTGTGTCTCCCTTTATCTCTGACCCTCTCCTGCTCATGCTGTCTCTCTCTCTCAAAATAAATAAAAACATTTTTAAAAATTCAGAAATCTATCTTTTGACAACTTATGTTTGAGATGCCTACGTATAAATGGAGACTTTGGGAAGACAGTTGGATTGAGCATCAAGACTGGGGGAGAAGTTCATGAATGAAAGTAATTACTTGGGACTATTCAGAGCCAGGATCTTGTCAAGGGACTAAGGATAAATACAGAAATTAGAGGATGAGGCTTTTTAAAATCTCAGGGAGATAAGGATGAGTAAGTGAGATCATGGAGAAGGAATGGCCAGTGAGGAAGAAAGATTGCGCTGTCTCAAAAACTGCTGAAGAAAGAATTTTAAGGAACAAAGAATTAATTGGATTTGCCTTTTCATCTGCTTTTTTAATTGAACAGGATGCTAAAAAATCAGTTCAAAGTCAACATTAAGATTATGGTATTTAAGTATGATTACAAAGTTTTAAAAATTGCCTACTAGCAAAGATTGATGGGAGATTTATTTGTAGGTTTATATTTACAGAATTACTGTTTGTATTTAATTTTTTTCTCCATGTAATGGTTGGGTCTGAGAAGATTTGCTCTTCTGTAATTTTGCACTCTCATAATGAAGGCAATATGGAATAATTCAATAATTCTGAAGATTATTTTTCCTGGAGAGACAGTGTTGTTTAGTGTAAGGAACGCAGACTTTGGAGAAGGGCAACCTAAGTGTGAACTCGGTTTCCATGCACATATTAAGCAGTGAGACTTTAGTCAAATTACTTCACTTCTCTGAGGCTCACTACCTTCTTCCTTAAAATGGGGATATTCATGCCCATTTCTCAAATTTACCATAAAAATTAAATTTAAAAATATAGATAAATTGTCTAGCACATTGTGAACGTGTAATATTAATCTCTAAGTAATTTAGTATCTTTCCATTAGATGACTTACTTTGAAAAAATTGCATTGCATATTACCTTCTACTAGGTCAATATGCAAATTATGTTGATAGTGAACTACTTGTTTAGTGACATATACAGCTTCTTATAGCTGATGGATTTTGTGCTTAAGAATTTTTAAGCAGTTGTTTACTTACTCTCAATTCTGACTCTAGGATAAACAATCAGAATACCTCTTCTTACCTTTCTTTCACATAGCCATTCTAACGTAGTTTACCAATCTGAGAAGAGTAACTGTCTTTCCAAGATTTTGCTCAACCCAGCTGGAAGATATGAGTAAGAAAGACCTCTCTGAAACAGCTGTTGCCTCCACATTGAGCAGAATTCTCTGGAGAGAATATATTTTAATAACAGAAACGAAACAATTTTGTGAACATTTTTAAATTGCTCCGTGTGCATACTCTGTAAATCACTCTTTTGTGTAGATGCCAGTGAATAAGGAACCTGAGTTATCTATCTCATCTCAATCTCAGAAAGGAAGTATAATTTGAATTTAGATGATGGATCTATAATCTATGATGAAATGAAAGAAAATTCATCTTCAGAAGAATCCTGAATAAAGAGAAGATTCTAATTAGATACTATTTGCTTTTAATGGTGCTTTTTTATCCCTGGGGTGAATAAGTTCCATTGTCACCAAGACACTCTATCATTCAATTGGTGTCCCTGTCTTCTCCAGGCCCCACAGCACAGTCCAGTGGGGACTAGACCTGGTTCTCTTCAGAGCTTATTAATGTGGAGCCTCTGTTGACTTAGAGGTATAGCTCTGATTAAACTTAAAATGCTTTTTCCCATCTCCTAAGAGCTTAGCCTTACTGCCTCCAGAGTTAACCAAACAGACCAAAGATATTGATGCCAAAAATATCTAAAATGGATATCAAGCATGGAAGAGAGAAATGTATGTTCCCTTTCTAATCTAGGTTAGACTGAAATAAAGGGGAAATATAAAACTTTTGTATGGAAAAAGAGGCAAAGGATTACTCTAATCTTTGACTCTCAGTAGCTTAATTTGGAGTCTACCTAGTTTACTTAGTATACTTTCAAAAATTAGAATGGACTGCACCTTTGAAATGGGAGACTTTTGCTTTGAGTCAATGCAATATTATTAAAAGACATTTTAAAATTAATGTGTTATAATAAAAACAGGGATTGAAGATTAATCACCTGGAGGTATTTCATTAGGAAACGTGGAAGTAATTCATTACAGAATAAGGTATTTCTTTTGAATTCCAAATAGAAGTCTGTCCCTTTCCTTAAAGACTAAATGAAATTAAGATACAAATTTTACATTTATACTAGACAGATGGTTATTGAATTTAAAATGTCTATTGAGTCCTTGCCATGTGCAAAATTCTGTACTAGACACCAGGGATTATAACAATGAACAAAAAATAATCTCTTTATAAAAGAAGCTCAGTTTCTGGTTGGCTCAGTCAAAGCCTCAAATGAACTAAGGAAAAGAGACAGACAAAATTAATTCCAAGACAAAATTAAGTGAACGAATCAAGGTACACAGAAGAAAAAGCAGTTATTGATTGGTAATCATGGAACACAATTGTTACTTGAGTTGTATAAACTATCCTTAAACAGGGTGAAAAGGGGATATTGCTGGTGAATGAAACAGATGAAGCAAGGCTGTGAAGTTGTGAAATTTGTTCAGGAAATGGAGAATGGACTGGGTAGCCAGAGCTGAGGACCCACAGAAGGATGAAATAAGAAAAAGAGGTTGGAATCATAACCTAGATATCTGAATGCCAACTGAGGCATCTGGACTTTATCTTATGTAAACTTGGCAGGCTATTTTGGGTAGGAGTATATATAATTATGGTTAAGAAGAGATTGTTAGGACCACATAAATTCATCATTGTAAATGTAATTTGCCATGTTAGCTCTGAATGATGACACATAGATAATTTTTTTAAAAATATTGGTTCCGTCTGCTCTGAGTTCTTCCTTCTTAAAATTTCAAACTGAATTTAATATTTTCCTAACATTATAAGTACTTCTGTTCCCAACAGAGAGAGAAATACAATTGGCATAGTGTTCTATAGACTGCATTGATACATTTGGCATCTTGTCTTTTCAGCTCTTGACTCATTCCACAGCCTCTGTATTTCCCAGTTTGGCTCACTGATTTTTCCACCAAGAGAATATCCTACCCTTCATTCTCAATACATCCTGAAATAAAATAAATTTCCCAACCCACATTTCCTTCATTCTATTGAAGTTTGGTATTCTGAGGTCTTTGCGTTGATCGCTGGGTTCCCTGTCTGCCAGCCATACCCAGAACCCAGAGTCCTATGCCTATGATGACATTGACCCAACAAGGGTCTTACCAGCCTTTGGATTAGAAACCCATTCCTGAACCCCTTCTCAGTGATTGTGCCCTTGCTGCCTATAATAATGGGATCTCGATTGCCTATCACTCCACCTCATCTGTAATTCTTGCCTACGTTTCATTGCAAAGTGTTATCAGACTGCATCCATAGCCAATCTCTGTAGCTGGGGGAGTTGTCTGACTCTTATTTATTGGATAACAACTCTTTTCACATCTCAGGCCTCTCCTCTCGCTTGCATCTTCCCATTGTTTTAGGAGCCGTTGTACCTCTCATATGTAAGGGCCCATAATTAATAGTCAGTGCAACTGTAGAATTTCCTGAAATACAGAAAACTGGAAATTCTTTAATAGAAAATCAAGAAAATATGAACTTTTACACTGCATAAATTAACATGGTGACCAAAGACTATTTAGTCTGCATTTAGACTTGAAGGAATCAGAAGTAAGTGCTTTCCTTCAGCGCAAACAAAAGTAAACATCTGCCTTTCTATGTTCTATACCAGGCTCCATGTTGAGGTGACTTATTTCTCCTCATGTCTTGTCATCACTTTACTTACTAGCCAGAGTTCAAATTGTACTTAATCACATGAACATGCCTGGAATGCAAACAGGAAAAGAAGGAAAACAGGTCAATTGATTGTTGATTGGTCTGCTGGCTAATCCCATAGTAAAAGAAGGACTCTCCCACTTTATAGACATCTAATTTATGCTTTCAAAAGTACAAGGAAGGTCAAGGAGGACAGTATACTAGAGGACAACAAAATTTTAAGAACAATTTTTAAAATAGTTTATCTTAAATTGTATTTTTTCTTTCTTGTTGCTAACTACTGACCTTAGGATCTTAAATTCTACAGCAGATGCCTGATTTAACAAAGTGTTGCGATTCCCAAAACTGGAGGGTCAGAGGCTCCCTCCCAGACCTCTGGAATGAGATCTCCCAGTGGTGGTGCCATGGAATCAGTGTTTTTAATTAACTCCTTGTTATAGTAGAAACACTATATAGAAATATTAAAATGATATTAATTTATACCATATATTTTTGTTGATGGCTTCCTTTTAAAATTTTTCTTTTAGAATTAGGATATTATTTTCAGACTATCAGTTGTGTTGATTGTTGATTTGTTTTTAAGTCATATATTCTACTTGAGACAAAAAAATTAGAAAATTTGAGATTAGGACAGAGAGAAGTTAGTGAGGAATGTGAGAAAATCTGATGAGGGCAGAGTAAATGAGATTTGCAAGCATTTGGCGAAAGCAGAAGGATGGTTTTTATTCTTTTTATAAAATAATGGGTTTTGCCTAGGGGAGTTGGTAAATCAGGAACTTTACATTTAATTCTTATTATAATAGTTATAATTTGCACATGTTGTAGACAGAATATTCATGCTATGTCTCACTGAAAAAATCGATATCATTATCTTGATGGCAATCAGTTTCAATTTTTAATAATTAGAATCTAATAATATAAAACTGGAAAGTCCTGCTAAAAATTTC
Source organism: Crocuta crocuta (assembly GCF_008692635.1). Taxonomy (NCBI): domain Eukaryota; kingdom Metazoa; phylum Chordata; class Mammalia; order Carnivora; family Hyaenidae; genus Crocuta; species Crocuta crocuta. The sequence continues at coordinate 2,129,585 of NW_027530851.1, read as the reverse complement.
AGAGGATGCTGTTCATTCACTGATCTCAACAGACACAGACACCAGTACCGATGAGGAAGGGCAGAGAGCAGTTACAGAGAAAGGGGAAGAAATACAGTAAAAATGTACCCCTCAGCTCAAAAATTGCCCTGAGCACAATTTGAAGAAATCTGCTCAGAACTTGTCCAGTTAAGGGGCACCTTGGTGGCTCAGTTGGGTGGGCATCTGACTCAACTTCCACTCAGGTCATGATCTCATGAGTTTTAGCCCCGCATCAGACTATGTGCTGATGGCGCAGAGCCTGCCTGGGATTTTGTCTCCCTCTCTCTTTGCCCCTCCCCTACTTGCTCTCTATCTCTCTCTTAAAGTAAATAAAAATAAAATCTTAAAAAAAAAAAACAAAACCTGTCCAGGTGAGTCACCGAAAGCCAAGGATACAACCTAAAAGAATGAGGAGATTTAGTCCTCCAGTCTAAACCATATACCATATAAATATAAAAGAGGGTAAAACAAATATTCCCACCAATTAGGCCCTTGGTATATAAAACAGAATTCGAAGTCTTCTTACTGAAAAAGCCCTAGAAGTTAGATAGATTATCCTCTGTCATGCCTTAACAGTCCCAGACAAATGCAAACCAAGAAAGGTTAGGCTCAATTTCTGAGATCACCAGAGGGGCAATTAAGGCTTGCCTAATCATCTTATTTTAGCTTTTCATAGCCCTTGCTGCAAGATAAATCTCCCACCTATTTAATTTAAATCATCTCCTTAGGGCATTCACTTATTTTTCCTTTATACTCCCTCAGTGGAGATGGAGAACAGCTGGTCAACCCACCTTTCAATGGTATTTATGACTGTACTACTTGTTTTCAAAATTCAAGGACTCAAGGAATTTTTTTTTAGAAATTTCCACCTCCATTTAGGTTCCTTTCTGTATTTATTTTTTTGATGTAAACACTTGTCTAATAGAGCTGAATCGATAGACTTCTACAAGAATATTTTTATATGAAATTGTGTTCTATTTATCTAAACTTCAACATAGTAAGAAAGCCATTAGAAATATGTACAATGCTTTTAAATCAACATTTAATTGTTAATAGTAATGATTAAAAAGGCCTATGGAGTCCAAACACTAGGCAGTCAGCCTTTCTGTTGCAAACCTGAATTTCCTACTGAGTACAGACTTTCTAGGCAAATTGCTTCTGTCATTTCAAAATACAATGAACAGATCACGAGTCCTTAGTCTAGTTCTCTTCTCTTTCTCTCACTATTTTCTCTCACTTATGGGGATTTTCCAATTTTTAACTTTTTTCTGATAATCTCGCTCCCCAACTCACATCTTTATCAATTTATTTCCTCTCTTTATGCTTCTAGGAAAGGCTTACTTGCCACATCTGTTTTACTAAAATAATAGTACTGCCTAAATATAATGTATTGGTAAACATTGATGGCAAAATGATGGTCCTCTGTGATGAGTAAGGAAAATAAAGGGAAACTGGAATTAAATTCAGTCATTTGGTGTCAGAGAACAAGCCCTAACACTGCTTTAGGAAGCATTTAGCACTTCTGATTTTACAAAGGTGGGTGTGAAAGTGTCACTCCTTTCCTTTATCTGCCTCTGTACTATTAATAAAGTATCTTTCTGGGAAAATGAGGGTACGAGGGGGTGGGGGGGTCTTTATTTCCTTGAATAATGAAATGATATGTGGAGAAAGAACTGCAACTTGATCTGCCATTAGAATCAGTTGCATATCAGATCACCCAAGAAAGGCAAATGATATCACCCAAGGTAAACAATCAGGGAGGTTAGTGTGACTGTGTTAAGTTTGTTCTAAGGTTTCAAGTGTGACTTAGTGGGTGACAGCAGCTTCATATGGGTGACAAGAAACCACCTGGGAGGGCCACCTATGCTAATGTTCCCTTGGAAAATTTTTACTCAGTGCAAAATTATAGATTAATGTATGGTGATTCAGTTTAGATATCTTAATGAATGGTATCAAATGAATGGTGTACTAAATTTTCTAAGTAATATCCCTACCTAAACACAATAGGACATCATGCTGCACTGAGAGATTTTCCCCTTCTCTGAAAGGTAATTTAGGAAATGAGCCATAAACTCTATGTGCACAAGTGTACCATAAAAAGCCCATTAACCGAGGTGCAAGTGAAATGGATCTGACTACCATGTGTCCAGCATACCATCTCAAAAAGTGCCACTTAATAGCATTCCTGACATCACCTTGAGCCCCCAATGAGAAGTGAAAATGAGAAGAAGGGGGAGACTTTTCCCTCCACTCAGCAAATCAAGCAGCATTTTGTCTAAAGCAAAGCAAAGTCAAGATTGAAAAAGCAACAACATGATATATCTTGGTCTTCTTCCAGAATTTGTGAGAGTTTGAGCCAAAAAGCAAGAAATAGTATCTGAAATGTTTGAAAGGCAAGGGGCTGTGCCAGTCCTGATCTACAAGGTTACTTGAGACGGAGATGAGGAGTTCCTGAATGATTGGCATGACTTGTTGCCATTATCAATTAAGGGTTAGAAAGCTCATTTGATATACTCCGCCATTTTACCCAGTGCCAGAAAGGCAGATTTTCTCCATGGTTGAGAGTATTTAAGGTCTGTGTAACATAGCTAAGCAAAAAATGGCTCTAACTACAGCAATAGGTTTAACTGAATTTGCTTGATAACAAGCCATGGAAAATGAGCTAGTCATCACACACTTTAGTCATAACTATCCCTCTCTCAGTTCAAATGGTACCTAAGGAGGATACCTAGGGCATTTCACCCTCTGGATAAGCACCATTTGGACATGGCCAAGTCCTGCTCAAAGTGGAAGACATTGAGTTGTGAGGGTGAGGTACAGACAATGTCCCATCTGATAGCAAATCTGGTTCATTTTTCCTCTGGACCTCAACTCTTTTCAGGCCCCATAGGAGCACAGAGGGAAAGCAATATGGAACAAGCTCAAGAGGAAAATGTTTAGTCTGCATCCCTGCTTACATCTCCTGTCTTCAGTGTGAATGCAAAACAAGTTGGGCTATAGAAATGTAGGCTCCAGTGAATAGATATGACTACACCAAATGTATTTTACACTTTATTCTCCACCATTCTTCACTAGTCTGGAGAGACAAAAACTGAAAATACTGGCTTTTTATCTGAGGAATATTTTTCCAGGTTCTACTTCATGGATTGATAAATAGATAATTTCTTTGAAAAGTATGCTGATTCCTTCAGGTCAGTGAAGTAAATGTTCATTTCAAGATCATATCCTTGGGGTGCCTGGGTGGCTCAGTTGGTTAAGCATCCAACTCTTGATTTCGGCTCAGGTCATGATCTTGTGGTCTGTGAGATTGAGACCCACATCAGGGTTTGTACTGACTGTGGAGCCTGATTGAGAGTCTCTTCTTCTCTTTCTGCTCTTCCTCTGCTTGTGCTTTTTCTCTCTCTCAAAAGAAATAAAGTTTTTTTTTTTTTAAAAAAAGATCATTTTTGTCTATCTGCTAAAACTCATGACCCTGAACAACAGTCTATCTCATTCATTCTGTATTCAACACATGTGTAAGGACCAGGAATTAAGCTAGACTTTAAGGATACAGTCATGTTATGACATTAAGTAACTGATCAAGGAACTACATTGCCTTATGGAGATTGACATTACAAGCAAATTGGAAGTCATGTGTTTCCTTCTCCCTCCCTCCCTCCCTCCCTCTCTCTCTCTCTCTCTCTCTTTCTTTCTTTCTTTCTTTCCTATT
>NW_027530851.1:2033990-2125837 GCF_008692635.1 Crocuta crocuta | reverse complement strand
CCTCCCTCCTTCCTTCCTCCTTCCTTCCTTCCTTCCTTCCATCCTTCCTTCCTCCCTCCCTCCCTCTCTCTCTCTCTCTCTCTTTCTTTCTTTCTTTCTTTCTTTCCTATAATTTTCAAAGGGAGATGGACTCAGGCTTTAAATCATAAACTGAAGCTTCCTTCTATAGGTAGTGTGATGTAGGGACCAGTGAATGCAATATTTTGAGGTAAATTTTATTGTTTTACTTTTTTTTTAATGTGCAGCATGTTATTTAGAATTTATAGCCTCAGAATATTTGGAAGTGATTTTAAGGAAAAATCTGTCTTATTTTCTTAATTTAGAAATTTAAAAAATTGATATCCAGAGAGATTAAATTGAAACTTTGGATTAAAGATGGTGGATTGAATGCACCAAAAAACCCCCTCCCAACACTGTGAAAGGGTACACAAAGACAAGGAATGGAAGAAACAGGTGAAATAACATTTAGGAGCCTAGAATGCAGATGGCTGAGTGGTAACAGATTTGGCAGATTTTAGAAAATGATATGTAAGATGGCAGTGGGAAAAATGGAGAAGCAACTGGATTTACACCCCAGAATTTCCACAAGCTGAAGGAAGGATGGTATGAGGTATCATTCTATGTGGATATTGTTGTAGGGATAGAAAAAAAACTGATGATAGTTTGATTGTCATCTCCATGGATGAAGTATATGCTGAAAAAAAATCAAATGAATATTTTAAAGAGAAAAGTGGGAAAAGAGCCTAAAAATCTGACTTATCATACTATGTTTTATTCATTATGTATTTAGGTGTACCATGTGTGTGAGAAGGAGGGTAGACAGAGAGAGAGAAGGAGGGGGAAGGGAGAGAAAAAAATACTGGTTCTTAATAATATATGAAACACTATAAAAAACTAGTCATGATAAACCTCAAAAGCCAGCGTGGAACTAATAATTATATGGAAATTAAAAAGAAATTCCTGTTTCACTGTTTAGATATTACTTGAAAAAAATTGGAGTGACTATATTTTCTGCTTTTCATTTTATTGTAGGATGATTTTGAGGCTTTTTTTTTTCTTATTTAATCATGAAGCTCCTGGAAGAGGTCTTATTTATGTACCAACTAAGGGAACTCTGCAAACTGGGTGGCCCACCACAGTTGTGGTTACATGGAGTTACATGGCCCCATGGGAGAAAAGACCCAAGTCTACTTTTGGACTCACAAGTTTCCAGGGTTATAATACTCACACTAAGATGTGAGAGGACGACTGTTTAAAACCTGTAAAGTTCGTTCTAATTTCCTCACAAAAAGAGTAGGAACTTGAAAGGGGAATAAAGTTACTTACAAGATATTAAAAAGGAAGTGAAGTATTTAAAGACCAGAAGATCCAGGGGCACCTGAGTGGCTCAGTTGGTTAAGTGTCTGACTTCAGCTAAGGTCATGATCTCACAGTTTATGAGTTCAAGCCCCACATCAGGACCTGTGCTGACAGCTCAGAGCCTGGAGCCTCCTTTGGATTCTTTGTCTCCCTCTCTCTCTCTGCCCCTCTCCCACTCATCTCTGTCTCTTTCTCTCTCTCAAAAATAAATAAATAAATAAATAAATAAATAAATAAATAAATACCGGAAAATCCAGAGATTATTAAAGAGAAAATGTTATCATTATGGAAAAACAATTCTTCCACTCTAACATAACCATATCGATATTCTGGAGCTTAAAAAAAATAACACATAGAAAGTAAGGAGGCTTGATAGGAAGACGGAGAAACACGGAAGGCACGTGAGCAGAGACCAATGATTATTGCAGAAACGAAACAGACCGAGTTTCTGAGAACATTGGCTAACTGGAGAACTGTGGTATTAAGAGAAATTTAGGAGGTACTTAGGAAAAGGAAAGAGAAATTGTATCTGTGTGTGAAGAGAGAAGACACTAGTGTTAAATAAAGATATGCATGGGGGACTCAGAACCAAATTCTAAAACTGTCAACTATACATTTTGTAGATTTAGAGTGTGACTATTTATAGTATATGCTCTTGACAGTCTCAGATTTACACCTGTTATCTAACTTTAATTATTAATAGCAACTTTTTCACTTTCAAAAGTGTCTTGATAAGGACAATAAATTATATCACCACAGTCCCAGATCACTTATGGTTGGGGAAAGAAAGTCGAAATGTTTTTGGAAGAAATGAGATAGATGAGGGGTTATAGAAGTAGGCCATTCACTGTAAATAATGTTTTAAAAATCCCATGGACCAAGAAATATAATAACAAAGCATGGATTCTAGAAATTTACATTTTCTAAGAAAATATCAAACTGATATCACTCTGGAGCAAACTAAGAGTTCAGTGATAGTGGTCTAGTTTATAATTCTGAGGATCTTTACTAGACTGTATCTTAGCCCCTAAAACTATCTTAAAGCATTCCATGGAGTAATTATTTAAACATAATTTCTTTTTTTTGTTTATCTTATTTATAAGGATAGGATCTTAGTTCATGGTCATGGCATAGGAAAAAATCCAAAAATTATATTTATTCTAGTTTCCCAAGCATTATTATTTATTTGTATGTAAGATTATGCCATTGTTATAGCCGCTACTAAATCAAAGGGGGTTGTATCTCAGACCACAAAAGCAGAAGAAAAAAATAAAAGGCTATCTTTTAGAGCTTTTGGCTTAGTCAAAACTTTAATTACATAATAATTAACACTGGTAAATGTATAAATTAAATACAATTAACAAAATTTGGTCTGCTGTTGAAATGTTCATATTAGAATGACTAACCTGTTCTAGTTTACCTGGAACATTCCTTATTTTGGAACTGAGAAGTCCCACATGTAAGGAAACTTCTCAATCCTTAACAAATTGAGACAACTGGCTACTCTAGTTCATATCATCCAATTATTACAAAAGGCCCATTAAAGCATGTTATTTAAAAAAGGAAGTTTTTACAAAAAAACACATGCTTACTAATGTTCCGAAGCAATTAACATGTACTTTTTGTTGTTGTTGTTCATTTCTCATTTGCCGTTTGCAAGCAGCATCAGAACAAGAGGTGCCAAAAATCTTCATAAAAGGCCACCGTTATGTAGTTCTAAGCCAGGCCCAGTGAGAAAGAGCCAGAAATATCGAGGCCAATTCTGAGGACTTAAAAGGTTCAGATAGTTCGGATAAGCTTTGGACTAGCAGCCAAATTCTGGAAGCATATCTGAACTTCCTCCAAATCACAAACCTTTTGAGGTTTGCTCCTCCTTAGTCCAAAGATGCTACAATAGCTTGACAGCCTCTTCACAGCTTTACATGAGCAATAACGGGTATAAGATTATCCGAGGCTCCAAGTCACGCCATCCCCTCATTGTTTGGATAATAAAGTTCAGAGGTACTGAGGATAATCTCACTAGAGAGACAGAGACCAACATTTACTTATCATTCTTCTGTTCACTTCCTTTTTAGCTAATTAAACCTTAGTTCTTCACAGGAAATAAAACTTTGCAACTTCCATAATGGTTTGGCTTGGTCATATTGTATATATCTTTCCCGGTTTGTCTGGAAAAACAGGAAATGAGAGGTGCCGGCATGAAGATCCAGAATAGAGGGTTATCTTTTAAATTAGCAAATTTTTCATTTGCACGTGGCCAGGACTGACTGTGCCACTGGGTCAACAGGGACGCACGCCCTTGGTCTCTGGAAGGCTTTAGAGAGAGCCAGGAAGGGGAAAGGGGCGTCACTGAGGACTAGGGAGAATTTTTCGAGCTACATGTGGCCTCACATAAGCCTCCCAACAGGCAGAATAGAAGGCTATGGACTGTGCAGTATTAGGAGGAAAATAATAAGACAAACCCGTTTTCAAGTTTTAGGCATATTTAAGATATATGAGAATTGTCTCTTTCTTGTCACTTTCATAGGGAATCTGAATCCATGTTCACATGTAGCCCTCAACTTATTGTTTCTTGTTTACTCGAAGTATAATGGCGTGAACAAGAAGACTAATGTAGACTAATCTGGTAGGATGAGGTCCTTCCACAAAGTCACATGCAGCATGATGAATTCTGTTTCAAAAATAAGTTTTTGGAAATTCTTTTTTTCTAACAGATTTCTAAAGAAAAGTGAAGAGTGGAGAAAGTAAAGAGAAAGCTAGATTTAGCAGATACATTTTCATACAATTAGCACATTTAATCTATCACTTGGAATTTTACATATGGAATCCAGTAAAAATTAACAAATGTTCATACAAGATAGCAAACTGCCAAGAGATGTGCTAATTAAACAGATTTAGTGGAATAAATATGTTAAATTAGAAGGGAATTAGTACCCTTCTTTATTCCTGAACTTTGGACAATCCTATGATTCCGGCACCCCCACTGGCCATATTATTCAATAACAAGGATTACCTATAATTGTTTACTATTATGTGGCTAAAACAATTTTATTTTTTTGTTAATGGTACTTAAACTTAGAAATAATGGTATCTCAAAATGTAAGAAGATCATCTTGTTTTGTACAATAAATGGATTTTTAAAGTTTTAAAGCAGCTTATTGTAAATTGAGTAACAGATTACTATTTGAAAGCTAATTTTAGGAAATTCTGTTTTAAACTAAATACCCCTTTTGTGACACGCCTAAATACTTCCTGATTTCTTTTTTTTAAATGTAAATCTATTTTTTGTGTATTGAATTTATTAAGAAGAGGCCAAATATTACATGAGTATAAAGTATAGATATTGTTGTCTCATAAACAAGAAAATACATTGGTATCATAGCAAATAAAATAACATTTATTTAAGAATTTAGGCATAAAATGGGGCGCCTGGGTGGCTTAGTCGGTTAAGCGTCCGACTTTCGCTTAGGTCATGATCTCGCGGTTCGTGGGTTCGAGCCCCGCGTCAGGCTCTGTGCTGACTGCCAGCTCAGAGCCTGGAGCCTGTTTCAGAGTCTGTGTCTCCCTCTCTCTCTGACCCTCCCCTGTTCACACTGTCTCTCTCTATCCTAGAAATAAAATAAAAAATATTAAAAAAAAAAAAAGAATTTAGGCATAAAACAATTCTTAAAACCATAAGGTAACATTATCTTTGAGTAAAAACGTACAAGAATTTGGATACCTGGATGGTCTCTATACCACATCAACAAAATTCAATTTGTGGACTCATGGACTAGAACAGGACATTGGATAATAAACATCCAGGTTGAAAAAATGATTAATGTCAGATTAAACCAATGCACCTCAATGATATCATAATTAGGAAGCAGAAGTATTTGTATCTTAATGATGTGAAGCAAGCAATTGCAATTCTTGAAAAATTATTTTTTCCAAATAAAAATATTGATGAATATAAATATTAATACACTGTAAGTTGTATGAATTAAGTGATATGTTTTTAATACCAATAGCTGTTATAACCAGACTATACCCATAGAAGATACTAGAGCTTCTTGTGAATGATAAAGCTTTAAAAGAAGATCTTAATTCTAAGATATTTTTATTTTCTAATTAACAATGGACAAAATGTTTGGTAACAGGGAGTAAAAGAGACACTGGGTATTGAAGGGTGTTCCCTTTGAAATATGTTCGTTGCAGCTGAGAAATCTAATAATTGGTCATGGTGCTTGCCATAAGCAATAAAATGGTGATGCATCCATTCAGTTTCCTCATCTCATTGTTGGCACTAGATGTTCCAGTGCTCCAGGGTCATACTCTGACCCTTCTGATGGTTCTGACATCAGGTAGCAAGCAATCCGTGGGTTGGAGCTTGCTGGGGACATGTGCCACTTGCTGTTTGTGTTTTTGCCGTGCAATTGGAATTTCAAACTAATTTTAGATAAAGAGTTAAGAGCCAATAACGAGTTCCTTTCCAGTATTGTTTCTTATAACAATCATGTGATGAGGAAGACATTTTGGGATTGAGCAAAAGGAATAGGCAGAAAAGGGTCGGGGAGAGGACAAGTTTTTGTTCCCCTTATGCTTCAGCATATGATATGGATAAGACTCACTTTTCTGTTAAAATCATTAAATGTTAGAGCTGAAGGAAACTGAGATGTTTTGTGGTTAAAATGTATTCATTTTAGAGTTGATGAAACCAAGACCTGTAACAGTTAAGCAATTTTGTCCAGAGTCACTAAAATAAGTTGATTTTTGAACAGGGATGAGAGTCAGGCCTATTGAAACCCACACCTATGTGCGATATAGAACATTTGTACTCTTTTATCTGTTTCAAGATCATAATTTCCAGGAAACTTTCATTCTGGCCAGATTCTCTATACAATTTTTAACAAATCCAGATTGCTGTTATAATTTAATAGAGAACTCAATAGAGAACTACTTCTTCTCCTTCACCTCTTCCTCTCCCTCCTTCTTCTATAATTTTTAATACAGAACTATCCTTCCCTGGATATTATTTGCTCTTCTCTATGATAAAGCTAATAAAGTAACATTATTTGTTTAACATGTGGTTAAATTTATTATTTACAAAAGAAAGTAATTTATAAAAAATAAAATAGTTTTTATTATAATTATACTTATTTATTGTATATGTGATTATATATTAAGTGTTAAATGTATGATCTTAATTATGATTTATATCATGCCTTTGAATTATATTTTCTTATTTAAAAATCAGTGAATATATGTTAAAATGTATTTTGTAACATTACTCAATGAACCCCCAATGCACATAAATATGTAATGGGCTAGAATCTTAAAATGTAAGCTTATTTCTCTATTCTCTCTCTCTCTCTCACTCCTTCCCTCTCCATCTCTCTCTCTCCATCCCTCTCTCTCTGCTATCCCAGACTATAGAAAGTTTATTCAGCTGTTTTTGATGTCTTAAACTACTCTTTCTAGCCATCTGTTGAATTTTTTTTCTTTTATGAAAATAGACTGAACATGTACACACAGCATTTGGATAAAATAATTATTCGACTTCTTGTTGATTGCATGTGAAGAGAATTCAGGCTTTGATTTTAATAAGCGTATCAGTAATATTTATTCTCACCATCCACCAGACAACGGTTTGAATTTCGTATGACTGTTTTCTTTACCCTTTCTGTGCAGACAGCATTATTCACTATAAGCACCATTAAAGAACCAAGTGTCAATGAACCCAGCAGTGAACTGACAGTTGCTTAAACAGCACATGATCCAAAGCTGTTTGAGGAATGCCAAATGCTTCGTTTTTTTTTTTTAACAAGTTCATTTCATCCAAGGGAAAAATCATTTTATTTAAAGATTTATATTTATGAACATGTTATGAATGTTCTGGATGTTCCCTGTAATGTTTTATGAAAGATACAGATGCATTTCCAAGAATCATGAAGCATGTTGGCTGGCCAAGGAGACAATTTGGCCCTCAGTGGGCAGATCCAAGGGGATAGGAGTCGCCGGAGCCCTAGAGAGGGATTATACTTACTTGACGGTGGGATCTGCCGATCTTCCACCTGACAGTGTTCTGTGGTGTTCCTCTTTGTTCTGACTGCTTCCTCTCAACTCCCCCCAGATGGGTAATGGGAAGAAACCAGCTGCTTGGGAAAATAATCAGAAGGATCATTTCTAGGAGCTCTTCCCAATAGTCCAGGTTGGAGGCCAACCACCTGAAAAGGTTGTTAGCCAAGAAGCACTTCTCCTACTCTCTTGTGAACTGCTCTCTGGAGCTGGTTGAGAGGAGAAGGCCAAGAACAGCAAAAGGCTGTCCCAGGGAGAGGGAAAGATAGGCTCCAGGGAAGGGAACTAAAAGAGGATTCAGGCATCTACAACAAATTTCTCTCCTTTCTTAGTATTTGCGTAGTTATCTATCCTTCTGGTGGAATTGGATATGCTAACTCATTTTGTAATTTTAATTCTTCGATCTTTTGTTTCCTGGCTTGATTGGCTTGGTTGGTTAAAGCATGTGCCTAACAAAGTAAAAACGATAAATAACTGTTCCGTAGAAGGACCTGTCAACATACCCCAGAGAAGATCTCTGTATTTATTTGGCTGGAGTCTGTGTCCCCAAACTTGGCCAACATTCTCCAATGCCTTGTAGTTGGTCAGAAGAGTAATCAAAAATGAGATGGTAAAAGGTTTAGTGTAAGATATTGCCTATCCTGGAAGAAACAATTCAATGCATCTCTCTGATGGTAAGTGACTCTGATGTGTGTTTTCCAACACTGACAAGATATTTTCCACTTCTATGTGGATACTGACTGGGTAAACTACAAATCTTATCCAATTCTGGCACTGCATACCAAGGGATAGCATCATACTCACAAGGTTAAGGTCTCAGTCTTGCAAGACTGCCTTCTATTTCAGATGAAAATTGCAAGTCCAGGGTTTTTACCTGTGCTTCTGGTTCATAATACATCAGAGTTTCCTATGATCCCCTCCTCACATTTAATTAATTTGATAGAGTGTCTCACAAAACTCAGGAAACGAGTTTACTTATTAGGTTACCAGTTTCTTACAAAAGATATTAAAGGATATGAATGAACAACAAGGAGATATATAAGGCAAGGTATGAAGGGGTCTGGAACACAAGAGTGTCTTTCCCTATGGAGTTTGTGGTGTGTCACCTTCCTGGCATGTGGACGTGCTCTGGTTCACCAACCTGAACAGTCTCTGAACCCTGTAGTTCAAGAGTTTTAATGAAAGCTTCATTATATAGGAACCATTGGCTAAATCACTGGCTATTGGGGATTGAATTAATCTTTTGCTCCTCTCCCTGTCCCAGAAGTCAGGGGGTGGGGCCAAAAGTTTTAACCCTCTAATAACATGACTGGTTCCCCTGGCAACCAGCCATCCATCCTTAGGTTACCTAACGGCTTTCCACAAGTCACCTTATCAACATAAACTCAAGTGTTATTGATAGGGTCTTGTTGTGAATAACAAGATACCCATTTGATCTTTATAGTTCTAGATCCATTTCAGGATTTCAAGAACTGAGGACAAAAGACCAAATATTATAACAAAAGATGTCCCCATTGTTCTTACCATTTAGGAAATTTCAATGGTTTGAGGAGCTTTGAATCAAAAACCTTGGATAAAGACCAAAATATATATTTATTATAAATCACAATATCACAGTGATTTAATGTGGTTTCCTTGGAAAGCAGAGTCTGAGACAAGGGCTTTTGTGTAGGTAGCTTATTTTGGCAAATGACCACAAGGAACAAGAGCAGGGAACTGGTAAAAGTAAAACAGGGCAGGAGGGAAAGGCAATCTATGGCTTGTGAATTAGCTTATCACCTCTTGTTGGAACTCCTCTGAAGAGCCTTGTAGAAAGCACCCCAAAACTGCCTGAGGATCAAAAGAAGGACATATTTGCTCTACTTTCATTCACCAAAGTCTGGGTTTGCATCATGAGGAGGGATTGGTGAACGCCCTTGCACTTCCAGTTTCACATGCACTCTGGGGGCTGACAGGGTTCAGTAGGTAATCCACACAAGGGTTCCAGAGAAGCCATGGGATAGAGAATGAGATATAGATGGTGCTGCTAAGGCAGATGCTGTCTGAACACACCTTTTTGCCTCTGGATGCTCAGCAATGACCAGTGTAGAAAAGTTCACCCAGTGGATGTAACGTGTGGCACAGGAGCGGGTGTCAGCATTGCCTAGTTGGGCTATATTGTCCATTCATTCACCCTGTCAGCTCTAACTGCTACCTTTGTTTCCCCCTCTTCTCAGATCCACACATAGTATCTCTACCCCTGTATTCTACTCTTATGCTCCAACAGTGACCTTGCTTTTTACTTTTACTTAGAAAACAATTAATCAGAAGACCCATCCTGCATCTTTCCACCACCAAATCTAGGATCTTATATGCATCAAGACGCCTATGCTCTGCTTTTATTCCTGTTTCAGAGGATGGGTTTTCTGTGCTCTTCTTCTAAGCCAATCAGTCCATTTGTGTACTAGATACCCTCGCCTCTCACCTACTAAAGAGCTTTGTTCTTGTGCTCTTTTTCCTTCTCCTCCATTATTAATTTGTCCTTCTCAACCAGAACATTTCCATCAGAATACAAACATGCTATATACTATTCTCGTTTTGATAGTAAAACTATCTCCCCTTTCCTCATATGTCCATTTAGCTATTAGACCATTTTTCTGCAGTTCTTTAAGGCAAAAATCTTTTAAAAATCTATTTTAGTTCAGACTCTCATTTCTCATTTTCTCTTGAACATACCTCCAGTCTGTTTTTCATTCCTAGCACTACACTGAAATCAATCTTGTTAAGTTCATCAGCTTCCAAATTATCAAATCCAATGGTAAAATTTTAATCTTTTCTTCCCTGACTTCTTGATAACATTTGGCATAGTGGATTTACATGGTTGATCTGTGCTTTTTGATATTTTACTTTTTCTTAGCCTCTGGGAGTGTACACATTGCAGATTTGGTATTGGAGTACCCATAGCTTGCTCCTTAAAAAACTAAGTTTTCTTTATAGTCATTCTCTAAAGGATCTTATCCAGATTTATGGTTTTAAATGTCTATATGCTGATAATTCCTAAATTTATATCTTCTTTTCTGATATAATCTACTCATATAATATAATCCACTCATATAATCCACTACCTACTAGGTATGTACTCATGGCTATCTAATAGGTGTCTCAAAGTTAACACATTCAAATAGAGTCCATGAATTCTTACCCAGACCAATGTCAATGTTTCTAACTTTGTACAAAGCAATTGCATTCACCAGGTGTTCAGGCCGGAAACCAAGGGGATATTCTTGATTCCTCTGCAATAGCCTTATAACTGAGCTCTGCTCTTGCTTTTACTCTCTCTCTATCAGTATATTCTTTCTGGAGCCAGAGAAATTCTCAAAAAATACTCAATTCATGTTAGTTCCCTTCTGTAAACCATCCAATGATTTCCCAGCACGTTTAGATAAAATCTGTAAGCCTATAGTGTTGTGTATGATCCTGTCTCCAGTTAACTCCTCAATGTCATCTCCTTTATACAACCACTTACTACACTTCAACTATGCTGACCTCCTTGCCATTCCTTGACTACATCAGGCTTGTTCTTGAACCAGGGACCTGTAGACTTGTATTCCCTGTTTCCACTCTCTGGAATGCCATAGCCCCAAGTTCTCACCCAGATTGCTTCCTCATTTCATTCAGGTCTCTGCACAAATATCATCTTCTCAGAGAGGTCTTTCCTGAATACTTTGATTTGAATCATACCCACAGTTGCCTCTGGTTATGTTTTACTCTTTTTAACATACTTTTATTTTCTACTTTTGTTTACTGCTGTCTCTATCCCTGAAAGGTAAGCTGCATTCAGTCATAAAAGCTGGTCACTGTCTCAGATACAGCTGGTATGGCCAGTACCCAAAGCAAAGTTTAGGAAAAAAGAAGAATTCAGTATATATTCATTGAATAAGGGAATGCTGAATTCTCATAATATAGAAAAAATAAAATATATAGTAGTATAGAATTTAAAAGTATTAGGAATGTTCTTATTCTTTCATATATTATGAGTGATTAAAAAACAGCCACATACACTTTTGGAGAGTCCCATGAAAGTGAATATTTATTAGATTTCTATTCTCTAAAGTTACCAGAGGACTAGTGCAATGGATTCTCAAGATTTAGTTACCAGCCAGAACATTCTCTTTCAGCCCCTTCTCTTCATCTAGACTCTCTGGCAAATGCTCTCAGACTCTTGTTTGCTTCTTAATGCTTTAGTTCTCTTGATTTGTCTTTTCTGGCACTGGAATAATAAAATCCAAGATCCAAAGGAATTGCTAGGGAAGGGGAAATCATAGCCTTTGGCCTGCTTTAATTAGGGAGTAATTCCCTTTGTTTATAGCCTGGCTTTTGAAAGTTCTCACCAAATTCTGGGGTCAAACCCTTGTTTGGCCTTATCCTCTACACTCATATTTCCCTTAAGGATGAAATGGGGAAGGACAACTAGATCTGCATGCTTGTGTTTGTCTATTTCTTTTCTAATAAGCATTTATCGCCACCTGACTCTACATAGACTACCTTGTCTTGCAGCCAGCCCCTACTTCACTTCACATAAGAAGGTAGAAACACTAAGAAAAAGCAAAATTTTTATTAATAGGAAGATGACAATTTCAGTTTTTTCTATTCATAGGAGGAAGATAATTTCTATTCTTGTGTTCATTCTTTCCTTTATTTGATCATTTCCATATTAAACAATCATCGCTCCTCATGAGGCACCATATTTAATACAGAGGATTGTGTAGGACCAACATGGTCTCTGCCCTTATGGAGCTTACATTATGGAAGAGGAAGTAGATATTTTTCAATATTTTTTAATATGGATATTTCTATTGTCCAAAGAAAAGAGCTAATATATCAGAAGATCCTGACTCAGAATGAATAGGAAGTGATCAGGCTGTGTAAGGCTACAAAAGATAATGATCAAACAGAACAACAACACAGACAATAGTCTGGGGGCTAAAAAAAAAACCCTCAGCTTCCAAGGAGCAGAAAAAGAGTCATAAGAAGTTGGTGTGAAGAGATCAAGGGCAAAAAGGCCCAACATGAGACTGGACAGATTTGATAAGGCAGACCATATAGTCTTTTAGATTGTGTTAAGGATTTATATTTTATCTGAAAACCCACTGGAAGTCATGCCAATAAATCTTTAAACAGATTTTTTTTTTTGGTAATAATATGTATTACTTCTAGAGGTAGAGATAAAATGCACACATTTGGAATGTGTCCCAAAATGTCAGAGATAGGTGATGGTGGTCAGAACATGAAAAGATGACACTGTCAAAAAATTTAGCAAAGAATTGAAATTCAATTTAATTGAATTCTAAATTTTAGTTTGTAAGCAAGTACAAAGAGTCATCTTTTATCTTTTGTTTTGAAAGGGGAGGAGGTTTATAGTTGTGAGGGAACCCTATGAAACTGAAGTGAGAAACGGTGTGATTAACCACTCATTGGAAGGAGACAGAATAATCATGTCAACTGCAAGCTCTGTTGGCTTCATAATAAAGTCACATTTCATCAACACACAGACAACAGATCTTTTTTTTTAATGTTTATTTACTTTTGAGAAAGAAAGGGAGAAAGAAAGAAAGCGTGTGCAAGTGGGGGAGGGGTAGAAAAAGAGGAGGACAGAGGATCCAAAGCCGGACACTTGCTGACAACAGAGAGCCCAATGTGGGGCTTAACCTCACAAACTATAAAATCATGACCTGAGCCGAAATATGACCTGAGCCAATATCCAACATTTAACTGACTGAGCCAACCAGGTGCCCCTACAAACAACATATCTTTTTCAACAACTCTCTCTTCTACCATATATACTACAATTTCTACTTAGAGTAATTTCATGACAAGATCATTGCAAATATTTCATGAAAGGCTAAACATACACATTAACTATATAATAAACATATGTACTATACTTTAACTTTTAACCTTGAGTTTATCATTAATATGTAGAAAAATTTATCTACACCTTTCTCTTTTTAGATAAACAATCTTTAATTATATTGAGGCACTATGTAAGTTCTTTTTGCAAGTTTCCATCATAATTTGTGTATTTATTAGAAATCTAAAAGGTAAACTTATTGCACATTTTTTTTGCATTCTCTGTGACCAAGAATGTTTTTTAACTCTGGTGGTCATGGTTGTTGTTTTTTTCATCCAGGCCACCTTTATGATGAGTACTGATAAGGAATAAATAAACTGGCTGCGCTAAGATGATTTCTTCATGTTCTGTAATATGCCCAAGTTAGGAAAGTGAATCACTAGGGCAAAACAACAAAACAAAACAAAACAAAACATAAAACAAAACAAAACAAAAAAAAAACTTACATAAGTGCTTTGAAAGGTGAATTTCTCTAAATACTAGTCAATTTAGTGATTTCAATGTCCACTCCTAAAATTTAGAAGAATGAAATTGGAGGGCTAATTCTTCCAGCTGTTTTGCCTTCATAGATAATTTTATTATGCTAAGTATTATGAAAGCTTGAGATCATTCCCCCACACCAGATACATTGAGGTTACTTGGCCAGAAGGTAGGAATGGCAAAACCAAGGCAGAAATCAACTTAATAGAAAGTGAGCACAGAAAAGCTGGGTTTATAGAAACGAGTAGATGGAGAGATATGGAGATGGCAAAAGTAAAAAAGCTGGTGGCAAAATATGAGACATGAAATTATATTCACGGAGGTGGTTAGAATCAGAGAAATTGTAAAGATCCCGATGCCTGCTCTAGTGGGTAAGGCAGAGTGGCGCTATGATCCCCTGTAAACTCTATTCACAGTGCCTTATCGAGATGATTCAGTCCTTTCCTGCTTCTGGGCCAGGCAATCACAATAGAAAACAGCAGAAGTTTAGAACAATTGCTCAGGTACTTAATGGCACTTGAGACCAACTTGGTATTCTTGGAGCATAGGAATGACCTAAATATCTGATGGTCCTCACAGTACAAGTCACCATTAGTATAAAAAGAAGCTCCGCTGTTCCCAATGGAAGTAACAATGCTATCAGTTTCTTTCTTTCTTTTTTTAATGTTGATTTATTTTTGAGAGAGAGACAGAGAGACAGAGTGTAAGCAGGGAAGGGGCAGAGACAGAGGGAGACACAGAATCTGAAGCAGGCTCCAGGTTCTGAGCTGTCAGCACAGAGCCCCAAGAGGGGCTCAAACCTACCAATTCTGAGACCATGACCTGAGCTGAAGTTGGACGCTTAACAGACTGAGCCATCCAGGTACCCCAATGCTATCGGTTTCCATTGGTCAAAAGACAGTTCCAAACACAGTCTCTTTTCTGAGGGAACAGAGAGGAGAAAATTTGATTTTGAAATCCTGAAATTTGTTTTGGCTTTACTCTACTTTTGCCTTAGCAATAAAGATAGGAGAGTTACTCTGATTTAGAAGCTTCTCCTCTCTCCCAAGCTGTTCCTATTTAGCTGCAATTAAAATTCTGGCCAGCTGCCCACTGCAATTATTACCTTATTCATCACAGTAGTAATCTCTTTGGGTTTTATAAAGATTTTACCATTTCGTGGTTTCCAAAATGCCATAAGTGTCTGTCTACCTTGTTATGCATAGTGATATTTCTAAACTATATGAATCAGTGCAAGAATGTTCAACTCTGCTTTTCCTACGATTAACTTTATGAGTTCTTTCTCTTTCCTCTTAATGAGTGCTTGTGGGACATTTTTCTCTCTGCCCATTGCCCATTCATTCTCTCTTTGTAAGAATGGGACATAACTGATACCACACTTTTTTTTTTTTTTTTAAGCAAGCATCAAATGAGTCTTTAAGTCTCTGTTGTGCCTTGTGACTTCCAGCCTTTGGGCTGTTGCTCTGTATTTGATGTGGGGACCCCAGAATTTGATGAATGATAATACACGAATTATGGGATTCTCTTCTCAGTCAAATTGTGGATGGCCTCAGATTTTATTCCAAGCATTTTTTCTGTATCTCATTCTAGGAAGTTTTAGATTAGTTGAAAATATGTGTAAACAACTTTGAAGATTTTTTTCTGTAATTAGTGTAATTTTTTGCACTCTCTGTTCCGCTGGTTGAAGATACCAAGTCTGTTGAGATCTGCCAGTTGTTAGGGGAAAATCTCATACATAACTTTTTCCATATCATTTAAGAACAAGTTTCAAACCAAAAATGAACTATAATAACAATAATAATAGATTAGTTCTTGCAAGTTGATTTAATGGAAAAACCATCTATAATATATCCTTCATTTATGAAATATTTAAACTACTAGGTGCCTTTCTAGCTTGATTTCTATTAATAAATTATTTTAAAAAGAACATAAATTGACCTCTTTAGAGCTATTTTAAGGAGTATCTCTTGTTTACTGGGTTCTTCATCTTGTTTGTATGTTTTAAGAGAATATCTCACTCTTTCTGACTCTTCAGATATTTATGTTTAGAGAAATGGGTAAGATGCTGGTACTTTTATGTGTATATGTAGTGAGCAAAAAAAACAGTGAATTTAAGAAGCACCTTCCCATGTATGATTTAACTAAAGCCATTGGAGCTTTGTTCTCTTGCTTCCTGGCATGTTGATTACCCCAATTAGTTTCTTAAAGTGTGAGGTCCTAACAGCAGGGCTTATACCAGACACTCTCAAACTAGATCTTACAGTCAGGGTCTTTTATTTTATTTTTTTAGGGGGAGAAAAGAAGGGCCCTGGGAATGAAATCCATGTTGCTCCGGGGATTTTTTTTTCTCTGAAACAATTTCACGTAAGCCTAATTTATTAAAACACACACACACACACACACACACACTCACTCCTGATTTAATTGCCACTAAAACATAATCATCTAGAGACTCAGGAGTGGGTGGTATTAAGGGTCACCAGACCCCCAGAGAATTGCAGCCTAGAATTAACATGGCACATTACCAAATGTGACTGCGGGTTTCCCTCCTTGCTCCCTGATCATGTCTTCCTATCCCTTCTCTCACTGTCCCCTGACACTATATCACTATTTTCTTCAGAATTTCCTTTGACAGTTCATTAAGGCACAAAGTTTCCAAGTTCCTTGAGAAAACGATTTTTCTCATTCTCTATTTCCCACAATGGATCTGACCAAAGCATTCCTTAATTGTCTGCTCGTACTTTTTATGGGACCACACAGATCATTTCCCCTGAGATCTTTCAGTTTGTCCTCTCCATGTTCTCCCAGCAAACCCCCTCATCTCATTTACCCTCTACCTTTTCATACTGTTGCCCCTACTTCTTTCTGTCCTGAACTCCTTCCTCTGCAGGAGCGGCTGTTTCTTCTCATGTTATCACATGTTGCACGGACCCCGTACAGGGAACCAGGGCTATGCAAACTATCAGATAAAGATTCTGAGATAGGAATCAAGTATGGGCACCATCTTGATTGATGGAAAAGATACCCAAAACTTGAGTATATTGCCCAGACAAAGAGGGGATAAAAACCCAGTGACTGGAAGATATACAGGTATGATAGGCCTAGACAAGGCAAGTCAAGTCAGTAGCCACAAGATGTCAGTACCAAAGGGTTACAGAGACTCAAATAATTGCTACTCAGACAGGAAATCTTGCAGAGTATGGTCCAGTCTAGGGCTGTAGTCTTTTTTTTTTTTTTTAAGTGTGTGTGTATGTGTGTGTGTGTGAGAGAGAGAGAGATAGAGAGAGAGAGAGAGCAAGAGAGACAGAGAGACAGAGAGAATATCAAGCTGGCTCAGCACTGTCAGTGCAGAGCCAGACATGGGGCTTGAACTCACAAACCATGAGATCATGACCTGAGCAGATATCAAGTCAGATGCTTAACCCACTGAGCCACCCAGGTACCACTCAGACTGTAATCTTACAAGGGTCTGCCAGTGAGAAAAAATGAGCCACATCAGAGTGCTGGAAAATCTGTTAGCAGGCCTTAAACAGAATCATGGTTACGTCCTTGCTCTGTACTCCCCCACTTCCAGCTCTCTCCAACCCATCTAAATGGATAAATCCCACAATCCTGTTTTCACTCAACACCCTGCCAATTACAGTTGCTTTCTTGTCTATATATGATGGAAACATCTTATAAATTTAAGTTTATATCACCATTTTCAATATTTCTATATTTCCTGTAGACTTTTCTTTAGTGGGGGAATTATTTTTTGGGGCTAACCCTTTCTAAACTATTTTTATAGCACCTAGTCCAAAGATGGCAAAATAGGTAATATATGCAGGACCACCTCCATGGATCCCACCTCTGGCAGCCAGTATTTTAATCAGGGCACAATTTCCTGCTAAGCTCTGGCTTTACCTCAGACTTCTCAGCAGAGTTCTTCAGGAAGTTACCACCAATTTGACTGAATTTGAGTTGACACATTCACCACCTTGGCCCATCCCTTGGCACATCTGGGGAAATTAAATATTCTTAATGGTGATATTTGCCTAAGGGTTTTGGGAAAATTGCTCTACTTCATTACCAAAAGTATAGCCAGACCACTTGCATGAAGGGAAAACAATATGAATATAGACGTTTGTAACTTAGCTTTGAAAATGAGCATCATTGCTTCTCTGTGACTGACAAATAACTTGGATGTGAATCTTTCCAATGAATTCAGCCCTCATGGAGAAGAAGTTTCTCCCCGCACCTCCCTTTCACTCTCTTTCTCACTAGGAAAGTATTTAATCCTCTTTGCAAATATAGTCCCAGCTCTCACTTAACAGGACTGCCTACTGTGTTGAATTACAATCAGAAGTTTTTCTGACACAGTCCACTCTCCCATAGGGACAGGACCAAGACTATTCTTTCTGCAAAGAGCTGGAGGTCAGATTGAAACCTATATTTGTTTGGCAAATAGCCAATAGTTTATTCACCATGTCATTCAACTTTTTCTCCCATGTTATGTAATTACAATGTCAGTGTCCGGCTTGACATTTCAGTCTGAGTAAACGTGGACATAAAAACCCAATTCTGATATGACAGACAAGAGACCATGAATTTTTACTTTCAAACATAAGATGACTAGATTAAAGGAGAGAACAGACAATTACAATCCAGGACGCTGCCTTTTACTAGAGTTAAATCACTGAATGCAATCTGGACATAAACGCCTTTGTGCAAAATCTTTGGGGAGAGGGTGTGTTATATGTACATGGATGCATATGCATGCACGTGTTTTGGGGGTTTGATAGGAGTGGCTAAGAGGTTAGTGTAGGGACAGACTAGGTTTAGTCCTACGGTTTCACATGAACACCTCTTGTTTTGCCACCATATCCTCCTGTAGATGGCAGCACTAACAAGGCTGGGTTATAGAAAAAAAAGGTTTGAGCTTCAGATTCTGAAGAGAAATTTTTAGGAACAAGAATACAGAGAGAAATAAAGGCTTGTGTTTTGCCCTTTAAATTGACTGTAGACGCTGAATGTCCTTCAAGTGACCAATCAGTTACTCAAATGAAAACACACACACATACAAGCACGCACAGCCATCTCATTTAAAGAAAACAGATCAAAGTTGGGGTATGTTGGCATCATCAGCTGCACTAAAAAGACTGGGAATGTCTCATGTTCTCTTCACGTGGGAGAATGAGCAAGGCCTGTTCTGAAGGATCACGTCTCATTGGTAAGCATAAAATGGAAATTTAATGCAGAACTTTTACTTCAATGAATATTCAAAAATTAGCCTTGGTGAATTTAGTAGCTAGACTTAAATTTTCAGCCTCCATTTTTGAGGAGAATGAACATAATTTCATATGTTATCATTACTCTTCAGTAATTAAGAAATTACTGAAACAGTAATGAAGATAACAAAATAAAAGTCAACAATCAACCCAGATTTTATAATAGAGTTAATAGATATTGCCTATTGGCATCAAAAAAGTGCTGGAAGTGCACATGTTGAAAATTTGGTTTTGTAAAACTTAATTATTACTAATCACAAAATTTTAAATCTATGATCATAGCCATGAATTAATTGGAAACTTTGCAGTATGTTCACTTTCACAGACTCTTTTTAAATCTGCTTTTGGTTTTTCTGTTGCCCTACATAAATTATAAGCTCCTGAATTACCATATTATTTCATATTCAGCAGCAGCAGCAACACTATCAGTTTGGGGGCAGTTTCCATTAAAAATTCACTTTATACTAATCCTCTCAACAATTGGAAGTGGGAAATGGATTTCCCTGTTTTTCACACTAGGAAACTAGAGATCAGGGGACATTTCAGAGGAATTTGCTTTTCATGTTGGCTGACCGATCCCCCTCTGTCCTCCACCAAATAAAGGAATTCTTCCCATTTCCACATGGCACCCTTTCTAGAGCAATAACAACAACCAAAAACCCCAGACTATATACTACCCATATATAGCTCTGTTGATATATATTCAATTTATAGGAACTTGTCTGAATACCCTCGAAAAAAAGCATTTTTGTGGTATTTCTTCTGGAAATCCCTCAAGAACAAGCAATGTGGTAATATTTCTCACTGAAATACTGCATTTTTCTTCCAGTGGTGGCAGAAGAAAACCATGAGAAAATTTGCTTTCCTGAAATGCATTTCTTCTCTCACACAGTGTTCTGGAGGGAAAGCAGTAGTCTGCAGGTGGTAAAATTTAATAGGGAAACTTTGCATTCACTAGAGCCTTTGACCTACGAATCATAAAGTACCTTACAAGCATTAATTAATTAATCCTCCTAACACTGTATGGAGTGGGTAAATTATATAACCAAGGTCTAACATTCATTGTAATTTTGTGAGCATGAGAATAGCTATGGAACTGTCCACTATTAAGCAAGCTTAGTGTCACAGAAGGAAGCTTACAGTTAACCATTCAGCTGGAGGGGGAGCTGACCAACTATATGGAAAGTACAGCATTAGGCACTTGAACTGCATCAACTTATTTACACCTATAACAGCTTGGAAAGGAATGTGTTCTTATTGTCACTTTCCACAAAGGTCAAAAGCTTCACATCTGCCCAAATTCAAGTGCTTCATAGAGGAGTGTGTCTTGCTTTGAAAATTGTGTTTCCATGACATCACACTGCCTCATGGAGGATCTAAGTTATGTGTCATCCTGCACTGAAACCAAGGCTTTTCTGACACATTTTTTTACATCCTTCTGCTACCTTTCCTCACCACTGCTTTCTGCTACATGGCCAATGGGATTTCTCTCTCATCTGTTCTAGTGGGCAAAATAATGTGAATTACTGAAGACCAGACTAGAAAGGTAACTTTATTGTTTTGCAAACTTTTTTATTTTATTTTATTTATTTATTTATTTATTTATTATTTATTTATTTGTTTGTTTATTTATTTATTTATGTATTTTAGAGAGAGCAAGCATGAGCAGGAAGGGGGAGAGAGAGAGAGAGAGAAAGAGATTGAGAGAGAGAGAGAGATTGAGAGAGAGAGAAAGAGATTGAGAGAGAGAGAGAGAGAGAACCTTAAGCAGGCTCCATGCTCAGCTCGGAGCCTAATCCCATGACCCTGGGATAATGACCTGAGCCAAAATTGAGCCACCAGTGCCCCTGTTCTTTACATTTTAATGAATTTTACTTATTCTATTTTTCAGGTTGAAATTCAATTGTGTTTATAGATCATGAGTATTCTTAAAACACTAACAATATCTTTTAAAAATATTTTTTAATGTTTATTTATTTTGAGAGAGAGAGCATGGTAGCAGGGGAGGGGTAGACAGAGAGGGAGAGAGAGAATCCCAAGCAGGCTCCACACTGTCAGCACAGAGCCTAATGAGGGGTTTGAACTCCCAAACCCTGAGATCACAACCTGAGCTGAAACCAAGAGTTGGATGCTCAACCAACAAAGCCAACCAGGTGCCCCCAAACAAAGAACAATACCTTAATCAGTATAAACTTTCTGGGTAGTCAGAAGAGATTTGGTATGCTAATAAAATTGGAGATCCTTTTTACTATTTGATATCTTCATCCATTGCTACATTTTATATAATGACATTTTCAAAACTATTAAAGCTCAGCAAAATTTGGGTCAGCATAACTAATCATCAAGGAAATGCAAATCAAATCCTCAATGAAATATCATCTATACCTGTGAGAAAAGGTAGACTCAAAAAGACAAGACATAACAAGTGTTGCTGAAGATGTGGAGAAAAAGATACCCTGGTTTTTTGTTGGTAGGAATGTAAATTGGTATAGCCACTGTGGAAAACAACATGGAGGTTCTTCAAAATATTAAAAATAGAAACATCATATAATCCAATAATTCCACTCTTGGGTATTTACCCAAAGGAAACAGATTTGAAAAGATATATGCACCCCTATGTTTATTGAAGCATTATTTACAATAGCCAAGATTTGGAAGCAGCCCAAATATCCATTAATAGATGAATGGATAAGGAAGATGTGGTATATATATGATGGAATATTACTCAAACATATAGGGTGACATCTTGCCATTTGTGACCACATGAATGGACTAGATGGTATTTTGCTAAGCTAAATCAATCAATCAAAGAAAGACAAATACCATATGATTTCACTTATACGTAGAATCTAGAAATCAAAACAAACCAATAGGGTTGCCAGGGTGGCTCAGTTGGTTAAGTGTCTGACTTCAGTTAGGTCATGATCTCATGGTTCGTGGGTTCGAGCCCCGCATCGGGCTCTGTGCTGACAGCTCAGAGCCTGGAACCTGTCTTTGGATTCTGTGTCTCCCTCTCTCTCTGACCCTCCCATGCTCATGATGTCTCTATCTCTCTCTCAAAAATAAATAAAACATTAAAAATTTTAAAAAAACCAAGTAAATAAACCAAATGCAGAATCAGACCTATAAATATAGAGAACAAATTGATGGTTTCCAGAGGGGAGGAGTAAGGGTGGATGGTAAAAATGGGTAAAGGGAAGATGGAAATACAGACTTACAGTTATGGAATGAATAAATCACAGGAACAAAATTTACAGCATATGGGATATAATCAATGGTATTATAATAGCATTCTGCAGTGACACATGATAGCTACATTTGTGGTGAGCATAGCATAACATATAGAGTTGTTGAATCATTATGCGGTACACCTGAAACTAATATAGCATCATATGTCAACTATACTAAAAAAAAAAAGGCAAACTTTGGAATTTTTATAATTGTAAAGCCATTTTTCAACTAAGCATAATATTAGTAATGACAACCAATACTTTGCTACCATTTGTATTATAGAGGGGAAATACACTCTATCAGTATTTAATGAAACCAGACCTTAAAAAAGATAAACAAAATGGATGAGAATTGAATGATGAGATCAAAGTGTTACCAAGGTCTTAATCAATTGGTGTACCATACATCTTTTTTATAGTTTTGAAATATTTTTATGACTGATACCAATGAAGTAATAAATGCTCTTGTGGGCATTATATTACTCTTTCTGAAGGTAGTATATAGATGCATAGCTTCTTTTTGAAAATATAAACTATGTAAGGGGGCTATATTTCAAACCCAGCAGTTGGAATGTTCTTTCAAAAATATGAATGCTATGCTACTGGCACAAAAACAGATACATATGTCAAGAGAATGGAATAAAAACCCCAGAAATAAACACACAATTATACAGTCAATTAATCAATAAAGCTGGAAAGAATATCCAATGGGAAAAAGACAGTCTCTTCAACAAATGGTGTTGAGAAAACTGGTCAGCTACATGCAAAAGAGTGAAACTGGACAATTTTCTTATACCATGCATAAAAATAAATGCAAAATGTATTAAAGCCCTAGATGGGAGACATGAAACAGTAAAAATCTTATAAGAGAGCACAGACAGTAATGTCTCTGACATTGGCCATAGGACCATTTTTCTAGATATGTTTCCAGAAGCAAGGGAAATAAAAGCAAAAATAAAATTATTGGGACTACATCAAAATAAAAAGCTTCTATACAGTGAAGGAAACAACCAACAAAACTGAAAAGCAACCAAGAAATAGGAGAAGATATTTGCAAGTGACATATTCAATAAAGGGTTAATATCCAAAATATACAAAGAACTTATACAAGTCATAACCCCAAAAGCAAATAACCCAATTAAAAAATGGGCAGAAGACATGAACAGACACTTATCCAAAGAAGACCTCCGAATAGCCAACAGACACATGAAAAGGTGCTCAACATCACCCATCATCAGGGAAATGCAAATCAAAACTACAATGAGGTGTCACCTTACACCTGTCAGGATGGTTAAAGTCAAAGACACAGGAAACAAGTGTTAGTGAGAAAGTGGAGCAAAAGGAAGTCTGTGCACTTGGTGGGTTGCAAACTGGTGCAGTCACTGTAAAAAACAGTATGGTGTTTGTTCAAAATGTTAAAAATAGAACTAACCTATCATCCAGTAATTGCACTATTGGATATTTACCTCAAAAATACAAAATCACTAATTCAGGGGCATCTGGGTGGCTCAGAAAGTTAAACGTCCAACTCTTGACTATTGCTCAGATCATGATCTCACAATTCACAAGTTCAAGCCTCATGTGAGGCTTGGGATTCTCTCTTTCCCTCTCTCTCTGACCCTCCTCTGCTGGCTCTTTCTCTCTTTTCAAACTAAATAAGTAAACTTAAAACAACAATGATGACAACAACAACAAAACACTAATTCAAAGGGCTATGTACAACCCTATGTTCATAGCAGCATTATTTACAATAGCAAAATATAGAAGCATCCCAAGTGTCCATCAATAGATGAATGGAAAAAGAAGGTGTGATACACACACACACACACACACACACGCACACACACACACAGAGAAATATTACTAAGCCATAAAAAAGAATGGAATTTTGCCATTTGCAAAGACATGGATGGAGCTAAAGTATCATGCTAATCAAATTAAGTCAGTCAGAGAAAGACAAATACCATATGATTTCACTCATATGTGGAAATTAAGAAACAAAACAAATGTCCAAAGGAAAGAGAGAAAGAGAGAGATGGTTAAAAAGAGAATGAAACCAAGAAACAGACCTTTAACTAATAAAGAACAAACTATTGGTTACCAGAAGGGAGTTGGGAGGGCGGAAGGACGGGGGTATGAAACATGTGATGGGAATGAAGGAGTGCACTTGTCCTGATGAGCCCTGGTTGATGTATGCAACTGTTGAATCACTATATTGTACACCTGAAACTAATATAACACTGCATGTTAACTCTACTGGAATTAAAATAATATTAAAAAAGTAAAATAAAACATGAATGCTAAAATGTTAATGCATTCTTCAAAACCCTCTTTTGGTTTCCTGTCACATTTAGAATAAAGGCAAATACATCAATAGAGCCTAAAAGACTACATGGCCAGTCCTTTCCCTTTCTCCAGCCTATATCCTACCCCACTCCATTTGCTTCGCCTGCGCTTCCTCTAGACACATTGACCTTTCATTGAACGGGCCTCAGGAACTTTGCATGCTTTCATGTTTGTTTCTGGAATTACTCTTCTCTCACTCCCTGATTTCCCCATGGGTCCCTACCACATATCTCTGCTTTTGTTCATCTCTCTACTCAAATGTTCCCTCCTCCACCATTTGGTTCACTTCCTCCACTCATTTGTGTACATGCTCAGTCTCCTCCTATGATGCTTTGCTTTTTTCCTTGCACTTTTCATTACCTGTCATTATAATAAATATTTATTAATTTATGGCTGTCATTTCTTGCTACAATGTAAGGTCTGAGAGGGCAGAGGACTCTATCCCAGTGCCTAGAGTCCATGATAAACTCCCATGACTGAATGAAATGAACGGATGAATGAGCTGCTGCGTTATTTATAGTATCAGCAAGTTATTAAACCCATACTTCATGACATTCTAATTGCAGGATGATACTTGATTTTTTTCAAGACATCAGAGTTCCCACATATCAGAAGGATGCATTTGAAAATGCAGCCCAGCACACCATTCCTTATGAAAATTCCTCATCATAACTAATTTACTTTTTTTTTTTACTTATTGTCTTTGTATATATAATTTCTTCAATGATATAATGAACAGAAACAAAAATCTATGAAATATCTTCAATATACAGAATTTGTGGCACTCAATAGTCTCATGGTTAGGAACTCAAACAAGTCATATCTAAAAGCCTGCATCACAGTAACTCAATGTTATAAATACATTCAGATAACTATTGGTTTTTAATTTGTCTCTTTTATTCTAGTCCATATCCCAGAATTAATCAACTGATAATACTTATTTCTTTTCCAAAGAGCTGACTTGGAAAAAATAGCAAAAATTTGTTTACACAAAGTGATAGTATAATTTGGTGGAAATAGAAACACAAATCCACCCGTGTTTTTCACCATGCTTTTTTCTCCACATTTAGTGGAGAAACTAAAAATGCTTCCATCCAATCTCAAAGGTCCTCACAGAAAAAACGTGTGATTTGGGGCACCTGGTGGTTCAGTCTGTTAAGCCTCTGATTCTTGATTTCCACTCAGATCATGGTCTCATGGGCTCCATGACATCAAGACCCTGAATTGGGCTCTGTGCTGACAGTGCAGAGCCTCCTTGGGATTCTCTCTCTCCCTTTCTCTCTGGTCCTCCCCCAGTATCACATGCACATGTCCTCACTGTCTCTCTCAAAATAAATTAACCTTAAAAACAAAACCAAACAAAAAAAGTGTGGTTAAACTGGTCTCCAGAGAAGGACCAGCAACAGCATTAATTTCACCACTCTGCTTGTCAGCCCTTCCTGAAGAAAAGACATTTTTTTTTTAAGGGAAAATATTTTACCCCAAAATATAAAGAAAAGGTCATATAGCATTATGATTGAATATCCAATACAAGTTTGAAAAATAAATTTCTATATTATTTGCCTTTGATTTCTTAAAATCAAAATACAGTGAAGCCTTCATTTGTGGGCATAACTGTTTCTGGAAACACACTTATAATCTAAAGCACTCATATATCAAAGCAAATTTCAAGAAGCATTAGCTCAATTGGGATCATGTGACATTCAGTGTCACATACTACTCATACTGCAAGACATCGCTCATTTATCAAGTTAAAATTTATTAGAAATGTTGGTTCGTCTTGCAAAACCCTCGCAGAACAAGTTACTCGCAATCCATGGTTTTACTGTACTTCATGGGAAGGGTGATTTCTAACAAAGATTTTTGGGTACCTTTATTTGAATGTCACAGAAATAATATGATTTGGGGGTTTTTAACAGGTTGATGGAACCAACTCCTCATTACAGATGAGTGCTTCATTGATTTGCCACCTATTTGGAAACGAAACCTGTCTTGAGGGTCTCAGTCAGTTATCTTCATTCCACAGCAACCAACCCTTCCAACTTGAATGGAAGCACTATCAAGAATTAATTAATGAAAATGGTGTTTCTTTCCACTGCTAAAGTTCTGAAAGCATTTTACCTCAAATTGCCATGGGGCATTTATTGGGTATTTGAGTTGATAATTAGTTGTTGTATTTGAAAATATATTTATCAACACTACAAAAGTTAATGCAAAAATACTATTTTTATGACTAAAGTCATAACACATTTAACTCAGTAGTTATTGAAGAATTGGGGGGTGGTTTTTCTTCAATGTGACAGTGTAATTTTTTGTTAATTTTAAGAGATAACACTTTGTTCAGTAATTTTTCTCACTGGGATAATCTCCTTTATGTACTTTTATCCACTTGACAAAGTTGGCCTAAGACGAAGTTTCTCTTTATCATGCTCTCTTACATAGAATGAAGATAACTGAGGTTTGATATAATTGTTTAAATTTCTGCAACATTTTTTTTCCAAATGTTGATTGGCAGGCTGGAGTGTACTACATGGGAAAGAACAGTTTTAAAGGAACAGATTCAATTTGCAGGTATGCCTAGGGAAACTAGTATCATTAATCTAAGAGCAAACCCTATGCTAAGACTATTCAAGATGTTAAAAGAGCCTTCAATGAAGACATAGGTGCTAGCCTCATGATCTTTAGTTTGTTATTGAAATATATTGCTAGATAGAGGGCAATTTCAATGAGTTGGTAAATGGTTAGATTAGAATATGTTGGGAAAGGGACAGAGAAACTCCCTTCTTTTACTAACCCAATACATCCACCAAGTTTACACATATTTCATGAACTGAAAGAGATGCAAATTTATGGGCTCACTGCATGGATCCATATGCTTATTTTTTGCTGTGGGCACCATTGGCAACCTAATAACTACCATACCTTCAAAATGATGATGACCACACATGATATTTCAAGATGTCAGCAATAATCATAATAATTCTATACAAATAGGTATGATATACTGTATTCACAATTCCAGAATATGCTAAATTTGCATCAGAAGATGACAAAAACAAAAATGTAATGCTTTTCCATCATAGATCTCTTGAATTCTATGTACAGACCAATGGATCTGTGGATCTGATATTTAAAACCTTAGGTTAGGGAGCAAACAAAAACATCTACTTACTACAAAAAGAAATTTAAACTTCCTTTTTGAGATGAGGTTTATATGTTTTACATTAGGAAAATTCTAGTTTACATAAAATCTAATAAGGTTTAATTAATTCTTAGAAGAACACTGTTTAAGGGGTAAAGGAGACCAGCATTTAAATATGCCCATGCTTGCCATACATTCTTCATACTTTAAGACTCTTTTTTTCAAAAATTAAGACTTTCATCTTTTTGAACAGTTTTAGATTCATGACAAAATTGAGGGAAAAGTACACAAATGTCCCATATATTCTTTGTCCCCACACGTGTCTCACCTCCCTCATTATTAACATCCCCCACCAGCTTTAGACTTTTCTGAAAAACATGAAAACCAGATGCCTGCTTAGAGCAGTAGAATATCCCCCTGATAAAAATGGACAGAGCTCCCGGATCAGTATTTAACTCATTTGCTAATTTCCTCAGAGTTCAGTAGTTTCATGTTTATGTACTTAGGCTTCCTTTGGCCCACCGTCTCTTTGCTTTGGCTTTGTATTACAGAGGCAACTGTCCAGATGATTTTAGCCAAAATCCACTTTGGACATATTCTGGGGTTTATATATCCATGTGAGTCTTCTACTTTATTCATTAACATTTTATGTTGAGTTAAAATTTACACTAAACTTTGTTTACAGACAAGTGTTTTAACAAAAGAAATGTGATGACTGAGATATTTAGCCCTCATATAATTTTTTGTTTTTGTAGTTGTTGCTGAAGCTGAAATCAACTAGTACATTCATTGTTTACTTAAACTTTGAAATACATCAAAATACTGTTGTAGGTAAACTGTGCAACATCATACTAAAAGATAATATATCTTGAAAACCATATATTTAACCTCAAAATTAACCCAATTCATAATAATCATAGAGCTATGTTAAGTTGAATAGGACAAAAGTAGAGAAAGAAATAGTTCTGATATGTATTCATGATTTCTTATGTATCAGACATTATGTTATCTCACTCAATCTTTATAATAACTGTAAGAGGAAGGTATTATAATATTATTACTGGAAACCAAGATTAAGTAACTTCCCCAGGTCACACTAATTGACAGATACGGAATTTATGCCCAAGTAGTTCTGTCTCCTATGAATAACACAGATCTGGATGTGTAGCTAAGAAAAAAACACAGCCATTACAGACACAATATCCAAGACATCTCATAACAGATTGACCTCAAGCCAATAAATATAAAGACACTGAAGCTTGCAGTTCGCTTTTTTTTCCTCTTCAGATTTCCCTGAGGAGTTATTTTCTTTTTTACTTTATTTATTTTATACAAAGCTGAGTTAAAAGATCACTTTTTAAGGCATTAAACCAACTAGTAAATGAGAAAGTTTGCATGCTGGTTGAATGTATTAAAAGCTATTTTAAAAACTGCATTTAAATTAGCTAAAACAAATTTTTTCAGCTAAAAAAGACATTTTGTTAATAGACTCAACAACTTCTAAACCTGTAGTCCTAAACTTCCAGAGTTTTGTTTGTTTGGATTATTTTATTATTACCCTCAGCTAATGCTACCAGAATTTCTGTTTGGAAGGAGAGGGTATGTGGGTGGGTGGGATAATCACAATAGAGGAGTCTTCTGTCCTTGTAAAAAAAAAAAAAAATAAGGATTTGGAGATCTTTGTCATACTTTTCTAGCTACTCTCTTTTTCTCTTTCCCTCTCTCTCAGCTCCAGGACTGCTGTGTACTTTGGGGTCACTAAAAGAGCAGCTAACCATTTGACACAGTGTTTGGATTCTCACCCCCACACAACAGACCCTCATTACCAAACTGTTAATCACTGCCAAAGGAGCAAGTCCCTTGACAGCTCTCAAGCCCCCATCCCCCAAAGTACATCTTTCCACACTTGGTATCAAATTGCATTGTGATTACAACAACACAGGACTGGGTAGTTTAAATGTACATTAACAATGAAGAGGTCTTTTTCCAGCTTGGATTTAAATGTTTCTTCAACCTTTGAGTACATGTTTGCACATCAGCAAGAAATATAGAGTTTGAAATTTGTTCTTTTAAACGTATACACATTATACACAGCACACCTGACACCTATGTTTCTTGGAGTCAAAACTCTGTCTGTAAGAGATGCAACCTTCCAATGTGGAGTTTCATATTTTTTTGTCATTGGAAATTGTCTCATCTTTTGTTTAGCTATTAGGTTAATGACACAACTACTTATTCAAAACAGAAAAGTTTGTGCCATCAACAGTCATTTTGTTTATTTGATACCAAATATCCAAACTCGCTGATGTTTTCCATCCACCCAGTGGACGTGTTGAAATCATCTGGTGTGTTTATAGTGTGTGTATGCAGAGCCAAGAGGTAAAGAGGTGGAACTTGATTTTATATAACAAGTTCATTTCTGTGTTTCTGGCATGGCTCATTTCTGTGTTTCTGGCATTCCTTTATTTTTTAAAAGGTCATATTTTCATTTCCTAAACTTAATGGTTTATTAAGAATATAGTCTCTCAAGTGAAAATTTAAGACTGAAGACAGTTATGTAAATAGGCCACTTCATGTTGTATTTATTTATTAAATTAAATAACAAAATGGGGAGCTTCTATAGTACAGGTGTTTGGTTCCTTAATTTTTACCCCATTATGTCAAAGGCATTCTGAGTGACATGCAATTAAGTACCTTAAGCCGGTTGATGTAAACCAAATCCTCTTGAAATTATATTCTTATTTGTGTAATATTAAAAATATATGAATAAAAATAAAAGTACTGTGTGGTGATGATCAGTGTTAGTGCTTCTGTTGTTATTTTAGTCCTCCCCTGGTGGTTGAATAATAGCACCGATCAAGATTCTGTTGGTTGTAAGTGTTGGATCCCCAAGGCAAATTAAACTGAAAAGGAATATATTGCTTCACATAGCTGGGAAGTCAAAGTAAAATTTGCTGTCTGTTGGCACTGTTGAACATAGAAGCTCAAATGTGAGCACAAAGACTTTCTCATTGTCTCCACCTTCCTGCTCTCTGGCTTTGCCCGCTTCACTCTGCAGGCTGCCTCTCAACATCTGGTAAGCAAGATGGACCCCAGCAAAACCAGAACTTTGTTTTTCTGGGAAAAGTAGTTCTTTCTTCCAGGGTTTACATATCAGTCCCTGAAAAATACTTGATCTTTCTCTGATTGAGATCCATGTTATCATTGGAACTATACTATGTCCAAAATAATTTAGAACAATAATTGGCACAGTCTCCGTGATATGCTCATTCCTATGGCTACTGGCAGATTTCAGTGGTCACAACCCTACCAGTACTTTGTGGGCTGGAAGAGAGTTGATTTCCCCAAAGAAGTGATGCAGAAGCATAACTGAAATCCTCCCACCCTCCACCCACCACCAGTTGCCAACAACAGGGGCATTAGCAGGTGATTTAATATTCACTAAGTATAAAGTAAGGAATTCAGGAGGCTGGTATCATTTGCACTCTCTGTCAATCGAAGCTCTTCAACACAAAGAACTAAGCCAGTTTCTTCACCACCCTCATTCTGTTCTGTACTCTGCATCCCATTTTCATCCACCCCCCACCATTTCCTAGGATTGGTTTAGCTCTCTTTTTATCCGTTATTCAGATTACATGTATGTTTTAGTAAGCAATTCAAGGTTTCATGTAACACATAACTCACAAACATCCCTATATTTCTCTTCATTTATTTCTTATAACATTCTGTTAATCATTTTTATATATCTTTTATTGCCACCAACCATATCAGAAATTACTTTCTAATTATAAATTTTTCTTTCTTTGGCATAATAATATGGCTGTCTAGAGGCACTGGGGAATGTCTTTTTATTCACATTTAGCAAGGAGGATATACAGAGAAGGAGAGAGAGAGAGACAGAGAGAGAGAGAGAGAGAGAGAGAATAGAGAAAAGATGCTGGCTCTATTTCAAATGAGATCTGAGTAAGCTCTCTTCCAGTAATATTAGCCCAGTTAGACTTGCCCATTCAAACTCCAATCCAGGGCCAGATAAAAAGGAATATTAGGTAACCATTGTTGGCATGTCAATCATTGAGGCAAAATAAAACAAAAAGACCACTATTATATCCAATGCTGAACTAAATATACAGTAAAGAATCAAGTACAAATGCAAATAGAATGGACTCTAATGGAATTAAAGCATGTAATAAACTAGTGAAGTGAAATTAAATGAGCTATAATTAATATACAACTCCTTTTCAATTAGAATTAAAAGAGACTATTTGCAACCCAAATGAATTTTCTCTTACACACAATGATTTTCAATAATATCCTGCAGAGTTTATCTGATTAATCCTTGTACTGCATTATTAAGCTCAGTACAAAGTTCTTAAAACAAGCAGTGTTATATTAAGAGATGATATGATTTATGATTAAGTAATCCAAAAAAGATCATGATAAAATGGCCCAATTCCACTGAGACAATTCAACATAATGACTCATCAGTTTTCAAAAAAGAATTAAGAATTTGATTTCCAATTATCATGTTCAAGATATGTGTTTCCTTGTATCTTAATTACCAAGAAGTTGAGAGTATCAGAAGAAACAGTACATAGTTTATTGCATATTCATTCCCCATGATACCTGAGTAACGGTTTTCTATACCATGGAACAGCATAAAACTTCTAAAATGGCAAAGATTTGAATTTAATATTTGGCTCTTGACTTAAATGAATTATGTATAGCATTGATTTTAAAATCCTCTTTCTATTTGCCCTTCTACAAAGAAGGCTGTGGGAACATGAGGGTCACTTACCAAAAGCAATTTTCCTTTTCTTTTGTCAAAAAGCCTCTTGGAAGCAGATCTGTGCCTAGATCTGAATGGTCCTGTGTACAGCCAAGAATTTTTCTTATCATGAACTATAAGAATGCAACCTTTACATTTCGGACAGTAATACCATTTTTATATCTCAATGAACTGTAACCAATGTCCACACATTCTGAACTGAATGCTTTATCTTTAATTTTCTATATCATTGTCAAAGTACTTGCCTAGAAATCTGTATATGTGTGTATGTGTGTGTAAAGAGAGAGAAAGACGAGAATTATTACAGAAGACACTGAACAAAAACAACTACTTAAATTCATAATATTTCAGTACTTTCTTCAGTATTTATGAGGGATCCAACACAAGGCAATCTTTTCTGTGATGTTATTTCCCACAGACTTCATTGAACAGTGGTTAATGGATTGCTGTTATTAGTGTTATTATTATTGTAATGTTTAGAGGTTTGCTACTTGGTAGGGAAGACTCACACTTCAAAGTTTTTTGAAAACTTTTTCCTAGCTGCATGTCTCATGTTTTTCCTGGATAATAAGACTGAAGGAAATTAGAAATGAGTAGAACAGAACAACACTAAGAGAGTATTTAAGTTGCTAGAATTTCTTTTCTTTTTACACGGTAAGTGTGAGCAATTCTAGAAATATCCTGAGTAGAACAAAATAACTTTAGCACTGACAAATATTTTTTTCTGGTTATCCTATTAAAATATAAGATCATCAGACTCTTTTTTTAAAGTAGAACATGATTAGACACTAAAAGATATTACCTATAGGTAAGATAACCTTACAGGGTGATTTATATCTATGTTTTAAATCATGCTTCAAACATGGTTTTATCTTAGATACCATACCTAATGAGAATATAAAAGTACTAGAGGGAAGAGTATAATTTCTTGTATATTCCCCCACCGTAATACTTGACCAATACTTTTTTTATAACATATTAAGATACATATTTCCCCCAAAAGACAAGGATCTGAAGTAGAATATGTAAGTATGAACTCAGAAAATTTACCTTTTTAAAGAATTGTTTCTCTTTTATATTATTTATAGCCAATATGTAGGTCTGAAATTTGAAATGTTTACCTAAGTTAGGCAGCTAAGGACATTATTGTCTTTTCCTGTAAAATATGCAGAAACAAATAATAGCCTATTTTTGCATAGTAAATGATCCAACTTTAAGTAAAGGATCTGAAAGTTTGAATGTTGAATATTGAACTGCCAAGACACTCAATATATAATAACCAACTGTTTCATATTATGATAAAAGACTAAAATAATTTGTTTTTCAATATTTAGAAAATTACAGTTCCACTCATAACTTTATCTCTAAAAATCATATCTCTAAATGAGCTTTAGCTTTTTGGGATAAATCAAATAAGATAAAAGATATGGAGTTAAAGTTTAAATTTTTAAAATAAACTACATTTGAAGGCATTTAAAAATTGTAAAATACAGAAATGCTTGTTTATTTTACAGAATTATTTTAAAACATTTCTCACAGATTTGTGTGACTCAAGAAATCCAGCATTGTACCCTTTTTATAATATCAAGAAGAAATAGAAGAAATTTGCTAAGTTTAACCCTTGTGTGTCTGCATTTTTAAAGTAATGCCTAACTTATATACATTTGCACATATATATTTTGCTCTCAAAGATTTGAACTAAAATAAATGAAATAAAATAAATGAAGTAAAATAACCATAAAATAAAACTTGCCTATTTCAAAAAAATGTAGTTAAGGTCGAAGACTCCTATTTTATCTTCACAAATTCATGCCTTATTTAACCATATCCTGCCAGAACTTAAGTTGCTTTCTAGAACAAGTAAGACTTTGAAACTCACATGAGCTTTTTCTTACCATAAGGATATTATTAAATAGAAAGCTGTCACTTTCCAAGCAGTTTTGAAAAGTAAATTCAGGGGCACCTGGGTGGCTCAGTCTGCTAAGTATCTGACTTCGGCTCAGGTCATGATCTCACCGTTCATGGGTGCAGCCCTGCATCGGGTTCTGTGCTGACAGCTAGCTCAGAGCCTGGAGCCTGCTTCAGATTCTGTATCTCCCTCTCTCTCTGATCCTTCCCTGCTCATGCTGCCAATCTCTCTCTCAGAAATTAAAAAAAAAAAATTTAAAAAAAAAAGAAAAGTAAATTCAGAGTCCTTTTACCCCTAAGTATCCACAACCTTCTTTAAACTTTAAGAATTAAATGAAACATAAAAGCAGGAAAGTTCCATTACATGGAAATTACCTTAGTCTTTGATCATCGAAAGGAAATTTTGAAAGATAATAAAAATATGACAGTAATGTTAGGCAATATTTTTGTTAATATGATTGTTTTGATTTTCAGGTAATCTAATAGATAAGTATGATTAACTGCATGATGGATATTTTAAAAATGGAGGTTTAAATTCACTAATCTGCTTCTTGTAATAAAACTAGCCATTATCAATGCTTGGACATGAACCGAGATGTCCCAACTCCAAATCAGAAATTCCAGCCTTCTTATTCTTTATCAGATACACAGAAAAAATACTGTACAAATGCACATGAACTCACCATTAATATAGTGCACAAATTTCTCCCTATTGTTTGAACCTGTGAGGTGCTTTTACATTCTTTATCTCATTTGATATTAAGAAGAGCCACAAGAATTAGACAATTATTATAACTTCCATTTCATTAATGAGGAAACAGAAGATCAGAAAGTTAAATGATTTTGCCTCTCACTTGACATTTAGCTGTCACAAAGTCCATATGCCTGCAAGAACTTACCTGATTCTGAGTTTTTAATGATTAGTTAAACCCATTGTCCTCCGATACCAGTTAATCTCTCCCTTTGTAAGTTCTTTTAAACAAGCTATTCCTCACAGTCTCACAGGTGCCCGGGATTCATCCAGGCTTTTGATTATGTCCAGACAATCACGCCAATAGTTAAATATTTGTTCCACAATGACTTAAACACAAATGTGAAGTCGACAGACTAACCCAACAACATTTGCTTCATCAGCATTTTCAAACTCCTTCCTTGTAGATGTTGTTCTGAAGACTAAAATCTGCTTTCCCCTTTGAGCCTTTATGCTATATAATAGAGATGGCTGGAAGCCATTAAAACAAAACAATCTGTGTATCCTCAAGGCAGAATAAAAATGTAAGTTCATTTTAAGCATGACGCTGCTATGAAGCTGATGTCGTGCTTTTTTTGATTAATCTCCATGTGTATATTCATTTTATGCAATATGTTATATGACAGTAGCTTTCCATTTAGCAAATTAGTTTCTGCTCTAATTCAATGGGGATGAAAAATATTAAAATCTGCCCTTTCTGTGAGGCATTTCCACTTCAAGAGGCCCTGTTTCCAAGAAAAGTATAATTTTGAAGTATACAATAGACATTCTAGTTCAAAAATGGAATTACTTCTGTTTAAACTGAGTCTCTTGAGTAATTATAGATTTGTGGTAGCAATAATATTGCTGAAAACAATTAATATGAAGTCCTGAATTTTAAAAATATTTCCATGTAATGAAAAATATGACTTAATTTTAGGGTTGCTTTAACAACAATATAAAGAATCCAACAGTGAAACAGAATTTTATAAGTTTGCTTCGAGGTTTTGATGTTGATGTTGAATAGGCAGTAGGGGGTGGGGGGCTGGGATGGGGTGGTTGAGTGGAAAGAAAGTTGTTATTAAATTGTGTGTCCCTGGTAGTTTCATTCCCCTAAGGAACTTTCAGAAACCTTGTTTCTGGTGCTGATACAAGTGCCAGACTACAGTTTTCACATTATAAATTACCCTTGTTTTGTTAAAGCTTAAATTATTTTTATTAGCTGGTCACCTGGGATGTGAGCAAGAGTCAAGTTAAAACTTTCAGATAAGCAAAGCAGCTGTTGGAATTAGCTTTCTCTTTGTCCCTTTTACCACACACTCTGCCTCTTGCCTTTCTCCAGCCAATCTCTCTCTCTCAATCAATCACTCTCTCATCTCCCGTTTTCTCCATAACGAAATAAAGTGGCAGAACACATGAGTTTTAAGAGATACCTTGCAAGTCCAAATAGATCAATTTTCCATCGTGACAAGAATCTATGGGTACCAGGGCAAGTAGTCCGACTGTCCTCTCCTCTAGGACGTGAACCTTAAAGATTCGGCAGTGAAAACAAAAACTTTCTTGTGGTGACACAGGGAGAATATGATTTTTTTCATCAAGTTATTTGGAAGAATTTTTGTTTCATATAGGAAAGCCTAATAGTTAAAAATGCAAATATCCTGAGATCTTTAACTTTCACTGAAGTAAATATTTGGTAATTATAAAAATTGGGAAAATGAATAAAAGTGTAAGGAAGAAAAATTAAATAGTGTACCAAACAAAGATAACTATAATTTTGGTGTTTCTTTTGCAGTATCTTTGGAATGAATAGTATATATGTATCCATTATACGTGTATATATGTATATATATTCATCATACATATTTTTCTGTTTTCTTATTATTATCCTATCATTATAATTTTCATGCTACATAATCATTCTAATATTTGCATAATATCCATAGAATGAATTTCTATTCCATGAATGGATTTATTGAAATAATTTCTACCAGTGGACAGTTAGTTTTCCTCCACATATTTTTATAATACTTAATATCAAAATTCTACTCTTTGTGCATAGTATTTGAATTTGATATTTCAGGTTATTTCCTTGGTTACGTTCCTAGAAGTGAAACTGATTGGTCATAGAAAGTGTATTTTTAGAAGACTGTGGTTTTAGAGAAAATGGACATCATAGCTATGAAGCATTCTATACCAATAGAGCTCTGGTATGCTGTTACCCTACTACTTAGTATGTGAAATAATTAGCTTTCTCATGTGAAACATCACATATTAGATTGTTACAAACAGACGGAAACCCCCACCAAATATTTTATTATGAGCATTGTATTTTATGAAGAATATTGTTCATCAAAGTACAACCTGAGAACTAAAATTGTTAGGTATCTACAAGCCATAAAACTGATTTAAAGATTTAAGTGTTTTTATCCTGGACATCTTATAGGGGAGGATGGGAAGGATAGCGTACACCTTTTCTTTATATATTTTTAAAGGCCAGAACAGAACCAACAAGTAAAACTATAAGGAAACAGCTCTGGTTCCTTCTGTAGAGCCCTTTAGATAATTAGCTTTCATCCAACGTGAGTGAGATGCCTTTACAGACCATAGGCCTTCCACACATATGTTTCATCTGCTCTCTATATAAGGGGCTTCTGATCTATGTGAGAGGATGAGCTTGTTCCCAACATAAAAATTTAACAATTCTATGACTTTCAAATATATTTTAAATATTCCTGAACCCTTATTTCTTTTAATGTTTTATTTATTTCTGAGAGACAGAGAGAGAGACAGAGAGAGAAAGAGAGAGACAGCGTGACCGGGGGAGGGTCAGAGAGAGAGGGAGACACAGAATCTGAAACAGGTTCCAGACTCTGAGCTGG
The DNA here is from genome assembly GCF_008692635.1 of Crocuta crocuta. Lineage (NCBI taxonomy): Eukaryota > Metazoa > Chordata > Mammalia > Carnivora > Hyaenidae > Crocuta > Crocuta crocuta. The sequence goes on along the minus strand of NW_027530851.1, from coordinate 2,087,763 downwards.
CAGTCAGCACAGAGCCCGATACGGGGCTCCAACCCACGAACAGGGAGATCATGACCTGAGCTGAAGTCGGATGCTTAACCGACTGACCCACCCAGGTGCCCCCCTGAACCCTTATTTTTAAACTTATTGTTTAGAACTTTTTCAAGTTAATAATATTCAATAATAAATTTAAGGACTAGATATAATAAATCAATCCATTTGTAGAAGGATACTACAATTTAATTGTGGAAGATTTTGCCAACACTCTTGCCTCTCTCTGTTCTCATCAGTCTCCATTAACAAAATGAAAAGAAATGGCCAAGGTTGCAATTTCTTAGGGAATCACATTCTAGAAATAAAATATGAAACTTTTTCTTGCCACAGTACTGAATGACTATATCACCTTATGAAACTGGTTTTGGTAACATTTTGAAATTTTACAGAATACAGCAGATAAAATTGAGAGAGGAAAAATTATAAGTGAGGAAATGATTAGAAACAATTATATAGTATCATCAAATCCCAACCTATAGAAGATTCGTGACCCTTGGTGTAGAATGCATTTGCTCATACAAGTCTCCATAATCCTGAAGACCTAATTCCAGTTGTAAGGTGCAATTATTATCAACCCCACTCGCTGGGGCAAATCAACAAAAGAGAGCTAGCTAAACACTGAATTCTTGCATTCCTAAAATAGTTTGAGCAAACCTCTTGAGATCCAGTATCTGATTCTTCAGACTATCTTGGGAGAAGGAAAAAGGAAGTCAGAACAAAGTCATACATATTCTGATACAAAAATAAATAAACATGGTTTTAAAAGTAAAAAAAAAGATGATGGACAAGAACAAACATACCCTTAGAACTATAATGTGTTTGGTCTTAAAAACTCTAAGGCAACAAGGGATTTTATATGAAGATGTGACAAATTCCTCACAGATGGGAAAAGATATAAAATGCTGCTTTGTAAGCATTCATTTTAACCAGAAAGGATTTTCTCATACAATGGCAATACACACTGTGTGGCAAATGATAAAATAAATAGATAGCTACTCAAGAATATTTCACTGCATTCATCTAGAAGCCAAAGCCACCAGTATAATCTCTACAGTTGAAACAAAGTCTCTTAGTTTCAGAATGGCCACACAGATAGATTTTATCCATCTGCTTGTGAGAAGAAGCTTCTCCACACTTTCGACATAGTCTAAGGGTGTGTGACATGGGAACTTACCTAAACAGGGCTGTCTACCTAAACAAACATGTCTTCGAATGACAATTGTCCTCAAAGCTTAAGTTTACTATCCTCTCTGCACCTTTGCCCAGCACTTCTGCAATATTCCTCACTCATTCCCTGTCCCTTGGCTAACTGGATAACTGGTATCAGCTCTGTTATGTTGTCTTTTGTTTCTTTGCTTACTGGTAACCATAGTAGGTCACCTTATTTTATCCTGCTCATTGCCAAGTCACTAAGTGTTACAAGAGGGCAAAGGAGATCACACAGAATTAGGGATTAATAAATGAAAAATTTACTTGATTCTCAAATTCTTTGAGAACAATGCGCTCTGAGAAGAAAATAAATTACCTACATTCTGGGGACTGTTAACTCCCTAAGGTCATTAGGTACCATTTAGCGTAGTTTCCCACGTGCTAGTTTAGAGACCAACAGCACTCAATGACTCCATTGTTATTCTTCCACGAGAAAGCATATTTAAATTTATTACTGAGTAATTATAAAAATGATTGGTTTTCATCACTGATAGCAATTATGATTGCATTTCCCACTTCCTCATTTTGTGCAGATGGGATGCCACACATCAAGAATGATATTCACGTCTCCCAGTTTGATCTTTAGCCCCCTACCCCCATTCTCACATAAAAGTCATCACTGGTGATGGGTAGAGTCCCAGGCCAGGAAGGAAATGTGATGCCACAGTACGCGGGATAACAATAGCACTCAAACACCGAGGAGGAATGAGAAGGGAAAGAATAACCACAAGGTTGGGGTGAAAGCGGGAAACGGAATCTATGTCAAAATTCTAACCATTGCAGGGGAGAAAAATACAGAGTGATTCAAAAGACAAATCTTATGAAAAAAGTAAGTTTTGATTTTAGAACTATGAAAAACTTCACTATTCTGTAAAAAATAATATGTCAGCACACCATCAATTAAATTTTCCAGTTTCTAACAGGTGTGAGTAATATTTGAGAATAGCAGCTGTGCTCCAGTATAATCTCTTCTAACAGAACGTGAGAATTCAGTGGGATGAAAGAGTTAACTTGCTTTGATAATAAAAGATGTGCATTCACTTTTTACTGGCACGAACAGGTCACATCTTTACAGTTTCAAAAACCAGCCATCTCCATGTATGTCAAGATCAAAACTATGTTCCAACCTGCTTAAAGTCAGGTTCCACTTTGTTATTAATCTCCTCTCTCCCTCCCCTGCACAAAAGCCCTCTACTTTGCCAGCTGTATACCATATTGAATCAACTTGCATTGAAACACTCACATAGTCTATGAGTCTGCGCTGAAATTCCCGTAGGTGTTTTGACTTAAATTATACCTATAGATAGAAATCACATATGTCTACCCCTCTAGAAAATGCTATTTAATCCTCTGTCAATGTGTCTGTTTGAAGATGACCCCTGAAACTCATACCTCTCACCTTTGTTCTCAATAGAACTCGACTGCTTCATATTACTAGATAAATGTCATCCTGTATGTCAACAATTTAAACTATTCCTGTGTTTAATAGTTAATACCTTTTCAAAAGTGCTATCCTGCATAGAAATGAGGGCCTTGGACTCATACAATTACTTTGTCAGCCTTCTATAGGAATGTGTGTCTAACCTCTATCACAGAACTCATTAAACTTTTATTTAAATTACATTTATTATTGTATTCTAATTTAATTACTATATTGAATATTGTTTATTTTATATGATTATTAATTTAATATATTATTATTATATTCTAATTATTTGATGACATAAATTAGACTATAAGCAATAGAGAACAGGGACCATGTTTTGTCTTTGTACAAAGTATTGTACAATATTGCACATTTGTACAAAGTGGATCCAATACTGCACATTTGACAGTGATAAGAACGTGATGTTTGTTCAGTGAATACATGAACATCGACTATGCATGCCTGGAAAACATACCTTTACTTGTTTTAGATTCAACACCGGAATTACCAAAAAAAGGTAAGAATGCAATTTAACAGCCAACCAAAGGTTAGAATGGAATCACATTTTTCAGTCAAATACAAATCTTTTCTCTCTATATAGAAGTTTGAAAATTGACAACAAAAATTATAGTATTTAGTGTTATAAAAACAGTAAAATTCTCTGATTAGGATTTTCCCTCTGTGTACTCAACCATTTTTCTTGTGGTTTAGTTGTTTGGAACTTTGCAGCCTGATAAAAGTGTTAATGATAAGCAGAATCAAAAATCTCTTAACTTACGTGCAATGGAGACTTTTATGAAAAAAATTAAAACATTAATTTTAACTTTGAATACCATTTTTAAATGATTATTTTATAGAGATACGCTCAGTTTATTAGAAATATTGCTTTATTAGAAAGTTTACTAGAAATATCCCATCCCATTCCAAATTGAAATATATGGGAAATACATCAGATCTAATTATAATTGTCAGGAGCACCTGGGTGGCTCAGTGGGTTGAGTAGCCCACTTTAGCTCAGGTCATGATCCCGCTGCCTGTCAGTGAGTTTAGTGACTCAGAGTCCCATTGGACTCTCTGCTGTAAGGATGGAGACTACTTCCTATCCTTTGTCTCCCTTTCACTCTACCCTCCCTTGCCCATGCTCATCTGAAATAATAATGATAATGATAATAATATAATTATTAATACAATAATTAATATAATTGTATATTATTATTATCATTCTGCTAAGATTATGCACTGCATTTTTGAAATATAGGCTCAAAATGGAGAAATAAAGAATTGATAACCTGGAATTGCTTAAATCTGTCACCTTAGTACACTGTATCTCTTATTATGTAAGTGAGATTACCCTTGAACTTTGGCTTTGATTACTATCCAGACAAAATAGCACAATATACACCCATAAGTCAAGATTAAGTTGGTCTTTTCTAAGCTCTGACAAAGTCTCTTTAATAAGATGGAAAGAAGGAATTCTGAACAACTCAACAAATATTCTGATCTTTAAAAATTGAACTTAAAAGCTTACATACCCTCTCTGTGCATGACATTCTAAAGTATTAAATCTACCACCAATTACCAAATGTGTGATTCAAGAAATTATAGATTATAATTATAGAATATAATTAAATTATAGAATATTTAATATTCGTTATATGTTAAACTAATGATCAACCAAATCCTTATAATAACTAAATGACCTTCTAAAAAACAAGCATACACACATATTTCTTACTGTTTAAATTATCACTTGTAGTTTATTGTTGCATCTTATTTTTCATAGATAAAAATGGGGTAATTGTGTTTTTTTAATCCAATTGAAGTGGGAAAATTTCTACTTTGTTGCTAGAGTCTAGAGACCACTTGTGAGAGTCCATATTATGCCAAAATATGATTGGGGAACTGCTATTTCCAAAAAGATAAATATTTATCTTAAACGTTTCTCCACGTTTTCTCACCATCTGTCTGAGACTAGAAAATGACCTTGACTTCTTTTTGTATTCCATTTGCATTTTAATTTCTCATGAAGTTTTTGATATCATCATAGATTCTTCCCAAATGAATTATGCCAATATTTGCAAGAGCAAAAAACAAGCATTGATGCAGCAAGATTTGGGACAGAAAAACATTACACCCCAGGGAGAAAATAATTTCACACTTCATTTTAATTTAATGATGACCCTCTATCTGAATATGCTGTAGAAGTCTATTTCCTCATTGGTAACTATGGTAGATACTACGAATGATAAATCAAACCATTCCAACCTCTCCCTACACATGCGTGCATATCTTGGTCACAGAACTCTCTTTTGTTCAGATATTGATCTGGCAGCAATGTGTTCAGACAAGATACACCTTTCCCCTATTTTGAAAAGGTAAATTATGTTTGGTCTCAACCAATCATGAAAAATACCTATATTACAATCAATGATGTAGAGGTGGTCATAATTTCCAGTTTTGAAAATGAGGCATAAAACGTGAAAGAGCCCTAACAGTAAAAGTGAGAAGATACACTTGCTGATAAATTATAGAATATTTGGAAATTAGCCCTTTTCTCTGCTTGTTTTATTTCTGTGTGAAACCATAGGTGTGTGAAATCATAATGCTATAATGCTTGAAACTGCTGCAGTGATTTTTTAAAAATGTTTATTTCTTTTACTTTTTTAAAAAATGTTTTATTTATTTCTGAGAGAGAGAGACAGCATGAGCAGGGGTAGGTCAGAGAGAGAGGAAAATGCAGAATCTGAAACAGGCTCCAAGCTCTGAGCCAACTGTCAGCACGGAGCCCGACGCAGGGCTCGAACCCACGAACCGTGAGATCGTGACCTGAGCCGAAGTCAGACTCCTAACCGACTGAGCCACCCAGGCACCTTAAATGTTTATTTATTTTTGAGAGAGAGAGAGAGAACCAGCAGGGGAGGGATAGAGATGGGAGGGGACAGAGGATCTAAAGCATCCTCTGTTCTGATAGCAGAGAGACCAATGTGGAGCTTGAACTCACTAATCATGAGATGATGACCTGAGCCAAAATCAGGTGCTTAACCAACTGAACCACCAGGCACCCTACTGCAGTGATTTTATTATGAATTGAAAATTTAGAAGGATAAAAGCCAAAGTGCTGAGAAAAATAAAAAGAAAGAATAGAAAATGTCTAAGTCACTATACTGGCTCTAGAATTGCCAGAATTATTTTTTTCTTCCCTAAAATATTCTATTATTTGGAGCTAACACATCCAGATACCATCATTTTAAGTTTTCGAAAATTAAAACTTGAGGGACGCCTGAGTGGTTCAGTTGGTTAGGTGTCTGACTGGATCTTGTTTCAGGTCATGATCTCACAGTCCATGCGTTTGAGCCTGACACACTGACAGCAAGGAGCCTGACTGGAATTCTTGCTCTCCCTCTCTCTTTGCCCCTCCCCTGCTTTCACTCATGCTCCTTTTCTCTCAAAATAAATAAACTTAAATAAAATTAAAAGTTGGGAGTGAATAGGAAAATATATCTAATTTAGTTCTTTTGGTTGAAAATAGAGACTAAATGCCCCTTGATGTTATCATGTACAAAGTTAATTATTGCTTGAGGTGCTGACAAGAGCCATTAATTTACTTCAATTATCAGTTGCCCTCAAACTCTGGCAATACTGAGGTTGAGATGTAACATCAGGGGATTCCCCAATTGAAACCCATATGCCTGCTCCATGACCTTGCTCTCTTGTCATCTCACCAATTAATGGACTCTAAACATTGGAACTATATTCCCTCCCACCTTTTAGTGAATAAGTCAGTACAAAATAAAACTGGATTTGTTTTAACACCTCTTTATCAAATAACTCAAAAAATACCATCAAGAACGTAGCTGCAATGTCAATGATGATATAAATTATCAAGGTAAATACTAAGGGAAAGGAAAAACGTTTTCAATTCTTTTCTTTCTTCTCTAGAGTTCTTAGACTTTTTAAACTGAAAATGGAAGGTATCTTAGTGTCTCACAGGTTTTTTATTGGTAACATATATGGTCTGCTAAACACTGATATAATAACAATCATGGTGGAACAAATGGACAATTTTTTTTATTTAAACCTCCAATTATGAATTCACTAGTCCCAGTATTGGCAAACCACTTGTAAATGATTGGCATCAGTTAGATAAAAAATATTTAAGCTCTAATCTTCTTAAGTTCAAGGTAAATGTACAGATTTTCTCAAATGTTAGCTTATTGAATTCATTATTCAAAAGTATGAGATACCACATTAGGATTGTTTTTAAATGACTTATTTTTGTAAATAAATATAATTGTTACATCAAGGCCAAGTATATAGATATTCTGCATACGTCTATATGTGGTTTTCATCATTGCTCTTAATTTTGTTTGTTTTTGGAGAAGAATGCTAGAAGGAGGAAGACTGGTTAGAATGCTAAGATACCCTATAAAACAAAAATGCTAAACATTGTGTCCACTATTGAAATTATATTTATGTAGTTACGTTTGGTCTTCAGCTGAACTGATAGAGATGTGTGTTTAGTATCGTTTTTCCTGTGAGGTAGTTAGCTCTTGCTAGAACATATAATATTATTTAAAAATGCAGATACAAAGTTGAACATGAAGGTAAGTGATAACAAGGAAAACTGAGTGGCTGGGGCCTCTATTCTGCCAGAGGTTCATACTTTGTTGTGCCCTTCTTAGAAAGATTTCTAAGCGATTATTCAGTATGTCACTGTGCCATTCTGCAAAACTCACATTTCGGTCTAGGTTCTACTTTGATGCCAACATCTCTCATATGAAGTAGCATTCAGAACTTTAAACCAGGTAGAAATAGGCCAAGTACTTGTTACATAAATGATAAAGATAAAGAGCTATAAATGTCAAACAAGAAAAAAGAATTGTGAGCAAAGAAATAAATTTACTGTGAAATCCAGTTAGTAATATTCCTTTTGCTTGTATAAATCAATCCTCAATGAAAACTCAGCTCAGGGATACTTAGTAAAAACAGGAATGTGCCAATAAGATGCTGGGTAATGAGATGAGAAATGAGATATGAAACTGTGTGCCATTTTGTAATCTCAAAATATATTAAAACAGGAACAGAATTGAAATACATGTTCCTCTTGTTGATGGTCTTTTTGTTGTTCATCATAAGTTCCTCTGTTGACATTATTTATGTATATATTATCTCCCTTGATGGTGGGAACTTTGAAGAGAGGAGTCACATTTTCCCATCAAACAGTAACCCCCTAGAAAACATAACCCAGTTCTTTGTACACAGTAAATGCCAATGCCAATAACTTTTTTCCCCTTTGTCACATAAATGCATTTAAGTGTTTTCTACACCTGACTAATAGTTCCTCTATTATTTTAGTCTGTGTTTTTTAAAAATATAGTTGTTTTACCATCAGGAGAACTTAAGTTTTTAAAATCTAAGATTTCTGAAGTTTGGTTCTGGAGATAATTTTAGAACTATTCAGATACTGGATTTTCCTTTTCCATAATGACTTGAGAGTTTTCCATTCTTTGGGAAATCTTCAAGCTTGTAAGATTTAGCTGAAATGATCATAAACCTGACTTTTCATATTATCTAATCATATAATATTTAGGCTTTGGTGAAGAAATATCTTCACAAATTGAAATTTTCCTGAGAACATTTGAGATCTGAAAATTTATAATGGATTATTTTTAACTTGTTCTGGATATTAGGATGGGCCCTCTCTCTTTTTTCCTTAAATCAAACTATACATATAGCATGATTTTTACATTAAAGCTGCATCTTTGTAGGAAATGGGCAGAGTGTTTAACCAATGATATACCTGACTTCATTCCAAGCCAAACAACACAGCCTTTTTTATTTTTGCCCATGCCTCAGGCTATCTGAAAGTATTAGAGTTAATGTGCAATCAGGTAAGTAAACCCATATTACATATCTGTAATTTTCATCCAGTAGAAAGAAAATATTACATTACAAGCCTCCATAATTGCATTCAAATGTAAGCAAATACAAAACTTAAAGAACCCAAATCCTTTGAGTTACAAGATCTCTTTTTCTATACATTAAACCAGTCTTAATAACTACAAAAATAAATTGAAATAATTCTCGAGGCACTAAAAAAAAAAAACAACTAACAAGATTGCCTTATATTGTAACTGTCAGCCCCTGGCTTTAATTCTTTTATAGCACTGTCTGCAACAGCCATTTATGTGTTTAAACAACAAAGGCCTGAACAGGGATGCATTTTAAAAACATCTATTTATAACTAAGAAAATAACCCTTTGTAACTAAATAAAGTTTCTTTGACTGGGGTCTTGGATGAAAATAATACTATGATAAATAGGAGTTATATATTTATTTTTTGATCTATGAATCAAGAATTTCTTGCTTAGCATCAAAATTGAGGAAACCTGAATTAAAAATCTTAGAAAAGAGACTCATCAAAACTATAAGTATGATCCAGTCTTTGAATATTTAAAGTGCGTTATGTTAACAATAATTCTACTTATCTAATATGTCCTGCTACCTTCATTTTTTCTTTCTTTTTTCTTATCATGGAGAAAACACAGAACCACTTGAAAAATAAGGATGGGATCCTACTAAATAAGGATTGTTTAGTAGATGCTACTAAACAATGTTGAGTCCATCAGTTTCATTCCATTCCAGACTATGTGAAAAGAAACAGGATGTAAAGGGGTTGGAGGCATAGAATATACTAAACTGTTAGAAAAGTTCTTGGCCAAGAAAGAATTTCCTCTGTACTCTCCAAATTCTATGTGATATGGATACATTTCAATTAAATGTTTCCATTTTAAAAATATAAATGGTATCTTCATAATATTATTTCTTATGAGAAATTATTTGATGATTTTTTTTCTCCCAAGAATAATTACATCTTAAAATATTGAAAGAAAATAACTTCAAGCCTCGAATTGTATATCCAGTTAAAACTTAAAGAAGATTAAGACGAAAAAAATGAAAGTGAAATACAGATCTATCAGACAAACAAAAACTGAGAGAATTGGTCACCAGCTTACAGTCACTAAGGGAAACATTAAAGGCAGTTTTTCAGTCTAAAGAAATAGGATTGAAAATGAAAGCATTGTAAACAGGGAAAATTAAAAGTATAGAAAGAGTGAATATGCGGAATAAATCAAAATGCATATTGGGGCGCCCGGGTGGCTCAGTTGATTGAGTGTGTGACTTCGGCTCAGGTCATGACTTCATGGTTCCTGAGTTCCAGCCCCTTGTATCTCTCTGAGAAATAAATGCAACATTTAAAAAACGTGTACTGACTGTTTAAAACAACAACCACCATATAAATTATTATAATAACATTACTACTGTGTGAGATGGAAAGCACAAAAGATGAGAGGTGAGAAAATGGAGGAAAAGTCTACCTTGCCTGGGAAATGATAAAAGTACTAATTAAAGATATATTTTTACATTTTCTAATTTCTAGTGTAAAGACTAAAAAATCATAAAATCAGATATAACTAACATAAGCATAAACTATAATAATAGAACACACTTTATTAATCCAAGGAAGGGTAAGAAATAAAAATGGAGAAAATGGGAGAAAATAAATAGGAAGATGGGGTAAATTTCAAACTCAATATATAAGTAATTTTAGTCACTATAAATGGAGTAAATACTCCATTTGAAAAATAAATATTGTTGTGTTAATAACAATGACAATAAATAATGCTAACACAAAGCACTTCAAATGTAAGATGTTGAAAGTAAAGAGATAAAAAAGCACATAAGCAAGCACAAACCAAAAGAAACTTTAGTGGCTATACTAATATGAGTAAATTACAAGGCAAAAAGAATTACTAACGGTGCAAATGATGTTGCATGCTAAAAAAGATGTCAATTCAACAGGAAAATATAATAATTTAAAAATTATATACATCTCACAGCATTTCAAAATTTATACAGCAAATTTGACAACACTAAAAGGAGAATAAAGCCTCTATCATACTATTATATTTGCAAGACTATGTAAACAAATATATCTATATCTATACCTATATATCGTCTCTACTGTCTGTCTCTCCATCCATCCATCATCTATCTCAAAAGACATATGGAAGATTTAAGCAATGTGATTAACAAATTGACCCCCTTAACTTATTCAGAAAACTGGATTAACTACAGAATACACATTCTTTAAAAATTTGCATGGAATATTTCTCAAAATAGATGGGCTAAACAAAATCATATACCATATATTCTCTAACCACAGTGAAATTAAATTAGAAATCAATAATAAAAAGATAAACAAAAATCTTCAAATGTTTGAAAATCAAGTAAGATACTTATAAACCATGGGTCAAAGAAGAAATCGTGGTGAAAAATACAAATATTTTGAGTTGAATTATTATGAAAATAGCCTACTTCCTGGTATCTTTCTTCTCCTGTGTTACTTCCAAAATGTTCTTTGAATAGGGTTCTTGCTACATACCACACTCTCTTTCTTTGCAATCTCCATCAACAAAACCAATACCATTGCTGCTTCTCCTTAAATAACTTATATTTACTCTAAAGTCCTGACTCTTTCCTTGCTATTTTCTGCTCATTCTTCTATGAGGAAGAACATAGACTTCCTCATATTTTAAAAACTTATCAAAGTCCTTAATTTTTTTATTGCTTTTCAGAGAGACAGAAATAAAATGGAGCCTAAAAAGACAATAGAAAATCTCAAAGAAACGAAGAGCTTATTTTTTGAGGACAAACTTTTAGCTAGACTTACCAAGAAAAAAAGAGAGAAGACTCAAGTAAATACAATTAGAAGTGAAAGATGAAACATTGCAACTGATACCACAGAAATACAAGGATTATAAGGGACCACTAAGATCAATTATATGCCCCAAATTGTACAATTTAGAAGTGGATCAATTTCTAGAAATATACAACATATAAAGGCTGAATCATGATAAAATAGAATATCTGAACAGAACAACTGCAAGTGCAAAGATCAAGTCAGTAATCATAAACCAACCAAGAAAGTCCAAGACCAAATGGCTTCACCGGTGAATTCTAACAACCATTTAAGAAGAATTAATAGCAATCCTTTTAAACTCTTCCAAAAAGGAGGGAACACTTCCAAACTTATTTTACAAGGCAACATAACCTTGATAACAAAGCCAGACAAGGATGCCACAAGAAAAGAAAATTATAGGCCAATATTCCTGATGAACGTATATACAAATACATTCAACAAAATATTAGCAAACAAAATTCAACAGTATATTAAAACGATCATACACCATGATCAAAGAAGATTTACTCCAAGGATGTAAGGATGGTTCAACATCTCCAAATCAATGAATGTTATACACCACATTAATAAAATGAAGGATGAAAATTTTATGATCATCTCAATAGATGCAGAAAAAGTATTTGACAAAATTCATCATCCATTCATGGTAAAAACTCTCAATGAACTGGACATAGAGGGAAAATGCCTCAACATAATAAAGTCTATATATGACAAGCCCACACCTAACATCATACTCAATGGTGAAAAGCTGAAATATCTCCTTGTAAGTTTAGAAACAGGATAAGTATGCCCACTCTTACCACTTTTTTTTTTTTTTTGACAGTACTAAAAGTACTAGGTAGGGAATTGGAAGAGAAAAAAAAGTTTTCTAAAATGGAAGAATAAAAATTGTTTTTAGTTGCAGATGACATGATTTTATATAGAGACAACCCTAAAGACTCCACAAGAAAACTCTTCAAACTAATAAACAAATTCAGTAAATTGGTAGAATACAAAACCAATATACAAAAGTCAGCTGTTCTCATATTCTAATAACAAACTAACAGAAAGAGAAAATAAGAAAACCATCCATTTACAACTGCTTCAGATAGAATATAATAATAGGAATAAATTTTAACAAAGGATGTAAAAGATCTCTACACTGAAATCTATAAGTTGGTGAAAGATATTTTAAAAACACAAATAAATAAAAAGGTATTCTACACTCATGGATTGGAAGAATCAATATTGTTAAAATGTTCATACTGCCCAAAACGATCTATAGATTGAATGTGATCCGTATCAAAATTCCAATGACATTTTTCATGGGAATAGAAAAAACTATCCTAAAATTTATATGAAAGCACATAGATTCTGAATAGCAAAACTAATACTGAAAAAGAAGAACAAAGCTGGAGGTATTAAACTTCCTAATTTTAAACTACATAGCAAATCTATAATAATTGAAACAGTATGGTAGTAGCATAAAAACAGATACAAACAACAATATAACAGGATAGGAAGTGAAGAAATAAGCACATGAATATATAGTCAATTGATTTACACTAAAGGAGCCAAGAATATACAGTGGGTAATGGATAATTAGTCTCTTCAATAAATGGTGTTCGGGAAACTAGACAACCACATGTAAAAGAATGAAACTGGACCCTATCTTACGCCATGCACAAAAAAGAGCTCAAAATGGATTGAAGACTTTAATGTAGGACCTGAAACGACAAAATTCCTAGAAACAGGGGACGAACTCCTTTACATAGGTCTTGGCAATAATTTTTTGGGTTTGACATCAAAAACAAAGGCAACAAAAGGAAAAATAAATAAGTGGGACTACATCAAACTTAAAATCTTCTGCACAGCAAGGGAAATCATCAACAAAATGAAAATGCAGCATACAGAATGAAAGAAAATATTTGCAAACCATATATCAGATAAGGGAATAATATTCAAAATATGTAAGGAACTTCTACAATTCAATAGCAAAGCAGCAAATAATCGGATTGAAAAATGGGAAGAGAACTGGATATTAGATACTTTTCTAAAGAAGACATACAAAAGGCCAACAGGTACATGAAAAGGTGCTTAAAGAAATACAAATCAAAATCACAACAAGATCACCTCTCAATTATGAGAATGGCTGTCAGCAAATGACAAGAGATAACAAGTGTTGACAAGGATGTGGAGAAAAGGGAAACTGGGTGCACTTTTGGTGGGAATGTGAATTGGTGCAGCCATTATGGGAAACAGTATAGAATTCATCAAATAATTAAAAATAGAATTACCAAGTGATCCAGCCATTCCACTTCTAGATATATATCCAAAGGAAATGAAAACAAGATATCAAATAGATAAAAGTACTACAGTGTTTACTGCAGCATTATTCATAATTGCCAAGATATGAAAACAACCTGCCAACAGATGAATGGATAAAGATGTAGTTTATATATATACAATGGAATATTATTCAATCATGAGAAATTAAGGAAATCCTTTTTGCAACAATATGGAAGGACCTTGAGGGCATTGTGCTAAGTGAAATAAGACAGATAGAGAAAAACAAATACTAAAGGGTATCATCAGTTATGTGCGGAATCTTAAAGAAAAAAATACATGTCAAATGTACATACAAAAATAGAAAAGTGATTGCCGGGGGCTGGGAATTGGAGCAAATGGGGAGAAGCTGGTAAAAAGGCAAAAAAAAATCAGTTATAAGATAAGTAAGATCTGAGTGCCTAATGCCAACATGGTGAATGTAGTTGATAACACTGTATTGTATACTTGAGATTTACTAAGAGAATAGTACTTAAATGTTTTTGTCAAAAAACAAGTGAGATGATAGATATGTTAATTAACTAGATGAGGAGAAGTTTTTACACAATGGGTACATATATCACCAAGATGTACAGTTTGTGTAGTTTATAATTTTATAAAAATTTTATAAAATTTTATAAAAATTTTTAATTTTATAAGAATCAGTAGAAATGAGAATTGCACAGCTGATTCTTAGTGATCTGGGAAAATTTCCTAGCTCAGGAGCAGTTCATGGATTGTCTCTCTTTAACAGCAAACTACTGCCTGTGGGCCAACTACAAGACCTCTTCCTATTTTTGTAAATAAAGTTTTATTGGAATAGAGTCATACACATTCATTTAAGTATTGTTCATGGCTGCTTTTGTACTATAAAATCAGAGTTGAGTAGTTGTAACAGAGACAGTGTGACCCTCAAAGTCTAAAATGTCTCTGGAAAGAAAGAAAATTGTTTGGGCTAACTTGAATCATGGGCTCATCTCTATGGCTTAAGGATGGTGTTAGGAGGGATATTCTCTGATTGGTGGGGGAAAAAGCTCCCCAGAAGAAGGACATTACTATCATTAGAAGAGTAGGATGGGATTTGAAGCAGATACCACTAATACACATGGTCGTACCCTATACAGGCCAATCTACAAGAATGCCATCAATGCCAGGTTGATATACAACTGAAAAAAGCAATGACAAGCAGAGCTTGATCTAACACTGTGACATTACATGGAAAATAGTTACTGTTGTATATTACAGATTATCTTACAGGCCACAGATTAGTGCAATAATTCATTTACCTTTTATAATTATATATCTGGCATTTATTAGGATTGTAAAGTGAGAATTTATTTCAATATCTGCTTCCAGGCAATGTTGTTATCCTTATTTTATATGTGAAAATCAGAAAAAATTATATGATTTGTCTATGGTTTAGATTTAATATGTACAGGAAGACTGGAATATGATCCAGTTCAATGTTCACATTGTACTTTAAATGCTCCCCATCTATTTTTCTGACAGTTACTAATAGAAACAACAGACTATATTGATGAAAAAGTGCCACAAAATATATTCCTTTTAACACTACTATAAAAATTCTGTTAAATAGACTTAATCATTGTTTACTTCATTTTGTTCAGTCTATAACAATCCAAATTGCTAATATCATGAATATATGCTATTTTTTCCAAATAGAATACATATTGATTCTGGAATAGAAAATACATGTTAAAGGTAATTGCATTAAGAACTATAGTAGATATCTGGAGATGAAATCACAATATTAGAGCTGGTAGATTCATTCTGTATCAATTCTAACTTGCCTTTTTTGTTGCTGTTGTTAAGGAAACCACAGATTTAGGAGGAATGAGTAACTTGTTAAAGGTTAAGTAGTTATTTGAGAAGAAATCTAAGAAGAGTGTAAGTGTATTATTTCCCACTGAATCAATGTTGTTGTTTTTTTAATCCCTTGGAGAATATTGCCTGGCTCTATGTATTTAAGATCCATATGGCAATTGGGAATACTATCAATTTTTCAGAAGATTTTTGGATGGAAAAAGAAGCAATCTGGCACAAGGAACATTTATTTGAATGTTATTCTAAATTAATTCCTTATATAATCACTTATCCAACTATTACAGGAAGATTTTTTTTAAGTGATGATGTTTTTCTTAGAATATATCTACTGAAGTCTGTCTTCACCTAAACTATTTTCATCATGCCTGCATGTACTGCACAAATAAAACAATTATTTTATCAATAGCAAGAAAATTTTACCTTGACTGAGGCTTAAAGCCATAGTCATAAAGCTTAAAGTTAACATTGATCTGTATATAGTTCTTAAATATTTCTTATAATGATAAAGTGTTAGTGCTAAATAGTTCTAATAAAGCATACTTATATTTTGCATGACAAATATATTTATTGAATGAATACCATATACATTTATTTGAGAACTGTTATTTATCTTTACCTTTAAAAACTAACTTAAAATTTGTTTTGTATGTCAAGAAATTAAACATTGTTTTTCTTTTCCTTTTAAAAGAGCTTCTAGGGTGCCTGGGTGGCTAAGGTGGTTAAGGAGCTGACTTTGGCTATGGTCATGATCTCTCATTTTGTGCGTTAGAGCCCTGTATCAGGCTCTGTGCTGATAGCTCAGAGCCTGGAGCCTGCTTTGAATTCTGTTTTTCCCTCTCTCCCTGTACTTCTGCTCGTGCTCTGTCTCTCTTGGTCAAAAATAAATAAACATTAAAACAATTTTAAAGAGCTTCTTATTAAAAAAAAAAAAAAAGAAAAGAACTACAAGTTACAGGCAAGATCACCAAAGGATGCTAAAACAATTGTTTGAAAGTCCATTGAAGGAAAGGATAGTCTCACCACACCCAGGCACCATCTAATATATTACTTGTTAAATGAATATATACCCAGCAAACCCACAGGATATAAAATCAGTGTGCAGAAATCTGTTGCATTTGTATACACCAATAACAAAGCAACAGAAAAAGAAATCAAAGAATCAGTCCGATTTGCAACTGCACCAAAAATAATAAGATACTTAGGAATAAACCTAACTAAGGAGGTAAAAGATCTGTACTCTGAAAACTATAGAATGCTTATGAAAGAAATAGAAGAGGACAGAAAGAAATGGTAAGACAATCCATCGTCATGGATTGGAAGAACAAACATTGTTAAAATGTCTATACTATCTAAAGCAATCTATACATTTAATGCAACCCCTATAAAATACCACCAGCATTTTTCACAGAGTTAGAACAAGCCTTGTTTGTATGGAATCACAAAATACCCCAAATAGCCAAAGCAATCCTAAAAAAGAAAAAAACTGGACACATCACAATTACGGATTTCAAGCTATATTTCAAAGCTGTAGTCATCAAGACAGTATGGTACTGGCACAAAAACAGATGGATAGATCAATGGAAGAGAATAAAAAACCCAGAAATGGACCCACAACTATATGGTCAAGTAAATTTTGACAAACTGGGAAAGAATATCCGATGTAGGGGCGCCTGGATGGCTCAGTCGGTTAAGTGTCTGACTTCCGCTCAGATCATGATCTCACCACCCTGCGGTGGATTCGAGCCCTGAGTCAGGCTCTGTGATGACAGGTCAGAGCCTGGAGCCTGCTTTGGATGTTGTGTCTCCCTCTCTCTTTGTCCCTCCCCCACTCACACTCTACCTCTCAAAAAATGAAAAAATGTTTAAATTTTTTTTTTAAAAATTAAAAAGAATATCCAATGGAAAAAAGACAAGTCTCACCAACAAATGGTGCTTGGAAAACTGGATGACGATATGCAAAAGAATAAAACTGGACCACTTTCTTACACTATACACAAAAATAAATTAAAAATGGTTGAAAGGCTTAAATGTGAGACACGAAAACATCAAATTCCTACAGAAGAACATAGGCAGCAACCTCTTTGACCTTGGCCAAAGCAACTTTTTATGAGACACATCTCTGAAGGCAAGGGAAACAAAAGCAAACATGAACTATTGGGACTTCATCCACATAAAAATCTGCACAGGGAAGGAAACAATTAAAGGCAGCTTATGGAATGGGAAAAGATATTGTAAATGACATATCTGAGTATCTAGTATCTAAGTATCTAAGATATATAAAGAATTTATGACACTCAACATCTAAAAAACGAATAACCCAGTTAAGAAATGGGTAGATGATATGAATAAACATCTTTTTCAAATAAGACATCCAGATGGCTAACAAACACATGGAAAGATACTCAACATCACTCATCATCAGGTAATACAAATCAAAACCATGATGAGATACCACCTCACACTTGTCAGAATGGCTAAAATTAAAAACACAAGAAACCTCTGTTATAGGTGAGGATATGGAGGAAAGGAAACACTCTTGCACAGTTGGTGGGAATGCAAACTGGTGCAGCCACTCTGGAAAACAGTATGGAGATTTTTCAAAAACCTAAAAGTAGACCTACTCTATGACCCAGCAATTGTACTATTAAGTATTTACCCAAAGAATACAACAATAAAGATTTGAAAAGGTAAACCCAATGTTTATAGCAGCATTATCAACAATAGGCAAACTATGGAGAGAGCCTAAATGTCCACCAACTGATGAATGGATAAAGAAGAGGTGGTACACACACACACACACACACACACACACACACACACACACACAATGGACTATTACACAGCCATCAAAAAGAATGAAATCTTGTTTCCAAAAACATGGGTGGGGCATTCTAGAATGTATTATGCTAAGTGAATTAAGTCAGTCAGAGAAAGACAAATACACATGATTTCACTCATACGTGGAATTTAAGAAACAAAACAGATGAACAAATGGGAAGGGGGGAAAGAGGAGAGAGGGAAACAAAACAAAAGACACTCTTAACAATAGAGAACAAACTGAGGGTTGATGGAAGGAGGTGGGTGCAGGATGGAATAAATGAGTGATGGGTATTAAGTGTTGTGATGAGCACTGGGTGTTGCATGTAGGTGATGAATCACTAAATCCTACTCCTGAAGCCAATATTGAACTGTATGTTACTAACTAAAATTTAAATTAAAAAATATATAAATAAAAATATGTATATGATATGTATGTATACTTTTGAAAAGGTATATAGTACCTTTGAAAAATTCTTGCCAGGATAGTTTTTCCTAAACATAATCATGGTGTGAATTCTAACTTCCAGTTTACGAAAAATACAGGGTGCAGAAGAAAGTTAATTATACCACAATGGCATATTTAGACAAATTCAGGAATTTAGATGTCTTATTAGAGAACTGACCTGGTCTCTTCAAAAAGTCATTATCATAGGAAAAAAAGGAGGAAGACAACCCCACATGAAAGAGACATAACAATAAAAAGCAATATATGTATATTGATTGAACTCTGTTTCTAAAAATAGCCAGACATTTTGGTGGCCATTGGTTTAGGATGTTCTTGGTGAATTAATGTTAGCCTTTGTAAATGTAAAAATAATAATGTTATTATTAAGGTTAATTCTCATCTCAAAGGTTCTCATTATTAAGGTTAATTCTCATCAGAGAATTAACAGGAAAAAAGAAGAAAGGAAGGAAGGGTAGGACAGGATGAAGGAAGGGAAGAAGTGAAGAAATATAGGATATTGTGTAATAAGATGGAGGCTATAGGGGTCTATTGTATACTCATTCATTTTTTTTTAATGTTTGAATTTTCATAATGTGAATGTGAGAAAGAATTCTTGTAAGTCTAGGCTATGAGAATAGCTGCTATTTGCAGAAAGATTTTGTCCTTGTCTACAAGAGACAGAACATTAGTGAAATAAGCTAAAGTCAAGATCAAGTCAATTTCTCATAGTATTCTTTTCAGAATGTCCCTAAACATATACCACAACAACCATGTACCTGACAGAGACAGCTCTAGCTTTCCTTCAAGTGATATTAGAACAGGAGAATGAGAAGGGATTTTAACTCATATTTTATTAATTTCTGAACCAAGTTTTTAAAATTTACTCCAATATAATTATTCTTTTTTACAATCATAAACTTTTGGGAGTCTAATAAAGCGACATTTCTACATACAAAGATGGTCTCTAAAAGGAGTTTAAAAAGTAATATTTTGTCTTACCACAATTAATACACTTTTAATGAAATCATCTGAAAATAAGTGTCTATATTTTGGTTTCAATTATTCTTTTCTTAAAATTTTTAAAATTTTTTTTTATTTTTGAGAGATAGAGACAGCATGAGGAGGGAAAGGTCAGAGAGAGAGGGAGTCACAGAATGCGAAGACAGCCTCCAGGCTCTGAGCTAGCTGTCAGCACAGAGCTGGACATGGGGCTTGAACCCACGAACCATGAGATCATGACCTGAGCCTAAGTCGGATGCTTACCCGACTGAGTTACCCAGGCGACCCTCAATTATTCTTATATGAACGAAGGATTATATGAGAAGGAAATTACAATCCCTCTCACTTTCTGTCACTACAGTGCTTTAATAGATCCATACTGTAAGATTTTAAGTGGTTGATAAAAATGCTCAATTCCAGGAATTATGTTTTATTATAAATCTTAGTCTTTGATATTGTTTTCCAAAGAAAATGCTCCAATGATTTTCAATTCCTAAGGGCCAAATTCTGCCGTCAGTTATCCATGCATGGCTCCCATTGACTTCAATGGCTTTCATTGACTACCATGGAAGGAAGCCAAATTCCACTTGAGGATGTGTGCATGCAACTCTATTTGAAGTTAGTGGGGGTCACATACATATCCTAGGGCAGAACTTGGCCCAAGGATTCTATACTAATCAATTGCTGTCTTAGCATGCAAAACAATGGAAAAAATATTGCCACTACAAAAGTAAACCAAATGTTAAAGACAGCTCTCCAAGAGAAATCTAGAAAAGACTCCATAAAGAAATATAAAAACATTGTCATGCCATTACTGCTCTGCTGGAGACTGAAAACAATTAGGATTCTAATAAGATATATGTTGCAAGGAAAAATTTTCCTGGATTATACAGCATTCTCACACAGTCTGGCCCGCTCAAGAATCTGGCCTGTTTCAAACTTTGGCTTTTCCTTCTGTGAGTATGTTAATCTCCTGACCTTTCTCCAAGCTTAGCTCCCACAGTTATTTTAAACGGTGTTCGTGTATTTTACATAAATATATACTAAAAGTGGGTAGTCAGTTCGGTGCCTTCTCTTGTTTTGTTCCCCAGCTAGTTCCCCAACATGGGATACTGGCTGAATGTAACAAATAAGCACAGTGCAATTACTATAGTAGGGAGAAGCATAACAATAATCAATTTTCATCTTTTTTCAAACTCCTTTCCCTGTCCAGATGACAAATCAGCCCAAATATGCTTTCTTTATTTGTATAAACAGAGACAGTGGTGAAATATCCCTCTTTGTTATTACCTTGGCAATACGTCATCTTTTTTTAAGGCAAGAGATGCTGATTTTCCATTTCTTCTCAAGTTAACATACACACAGAAGAGGGCACATATCACAAATGAATTTATGAATTTTTAGAAAATAAACATGGTAATGTAAGTACTACCAGATGAAGATACTATCATGACAAAAGTCCTCCTGGTTGACCTTCCCAGTCATTACTCTCTCCAAGGTAATGACTGTTCTGGCTTCTCAGTCCCACATTAGTGAGAAAGATTAGAGTGTTTACCGGGCTCTCCTCTTTGTGTTTCCTGCTGTTAAGACTGAAAATCTCAGGTATGATTTTTAGCCTTATACCTGTACCTTTTAATTCAGGCATCTTGGCCTAAATGGCCTTAAAAATATGCAAATTCCTCAAAAGAATAGGAATGTAGACTGTCAGATTCGTTATTCTGTGTTTTCTTGTCTCTGGGATTTGGCCTCTGAAGTCCTGATTGCCTCAGTAGCCCTAAACTCCAATTATGTGTCTTTAAAACTCTGAGACAGCTGAAAGGTTTGAACTATACTTTAGACTTGGGCTCTTGGATCACTGCTCATTGAACCACAAATACCTGATGTGGGAAAAAAAAATGATGGCAAATGCTGGACTCATATCAATTTGTTCTCCTCTCTAGAATCTTTGCCCCTCAAAACAAATCTCCCTTGAATGTTCTCCATGACTTTAAAGAGCCTTCAAAGATTATTTACTCATCTTTGTATTTTCAGTAGGAACATTGATTGGCTATAAACTATTTCATCATATTCAAAAGAAGTCTTTTCTGGGGTGCCTGGGTGGCTTAGTCGGTTAAGCGTCCGACTTTCGCTTAGGTCATGATCTCGCGGTTCGTGGGTTCGAGCCCCGCGTCGGGCTCTGTGCTGACTGCCAGCTCAGAGCCTGGAGCCTGTTTCAGTCTGTGACTCCCTCTCTCTCTCTGACCCTCCCCTGCTCACGCTGTCTCTCTCTCTCTCCTAGAAATAAATAAAAATAAAAAATAAAAAAAAAAGAAGTCTTTTCTTCAGTTCTTTACAATTCTCTCTTTTTTTATTTTAATTCCAATATGGTTAACATTAGTTTCAGGTGTATAATATATTGGTTTAGCAACGCAATAGATTACCCAGTGCTCATCACAAGTGCACTCCTTAATTCCCATCACCTATTCCACCCATCCCCCCATCCATCTCCATTCAGGTAACCATCAATTTGTTCTCTATAGTTGAGTCTATTTCTTGGTTCCTCTCTCTCTCTCTCTCTCTCTCTCATCTTTGCTCATTTGTTTTTGTTTCTTAAATTTGACATGTGAGTGAAATCATATGATAATTGTCTTCCTTTGACTGATTTATTTTGACTGGCATTATACTCTTTAGCTTCATCCATGTCTTTGCATATGGCAAGATTTCATTCTTTTTTAAGGCTTAATAATATTACATTATATATCGATAGATAGATGATAAGCACAATATATATCACATCTTTTTTATCCATTCCTCTATCAGTGGACACTTGGGCTGCTTCCATAATTTGGCTATTATGATAACATTGCTAAACATAAGGGGGCATATATCTTTCTGGATTAGTGTTTTTGTATTTTTTGGGTAAATACACAGTAGTGCTATTACTATATTGTAAGGAGTTCTATTTTTAACGTTTTGAGGAGATGCCATACTCTTTTCCTCAGTGACTGCACCAGTTTGCATTCCCACCGACAGTGCAAGAGGGCATCTTCTACACATCCTCACCAACACTTATTTTTTATGTTTTTGGTTTTAGTTATTCTGACAGGTATGAGGTAATATCTCATTGCAGTTTTGATTTGCAATTTCCCTTACTTACCTCTCTTTCTTTACTAACTTCTTCAATTTTCCCCTTTGAGATAAAACAATTGGAATATTGTCTTCTTGATCCCTGCACTCAGTTATTACCAGTAATCTTCTTTTTCTCTATATACTTCTATTAGTTGACATCTTTTAATGCTTTCTGTATTATTTTTTATATTTATGTCTCCTCTACTGCTCTAGCATTATCACATGTTGATTATTATCTATATAAGAACTACAGTTAATACATTAAGCCAGTATAGACATGCATACCTATGCAGAACTGAAAATTTCACTAAATATAATTTACCCTGCTTCACATAATACATCCTGATCTATTCTTTTCATGATATTCTATTTTATTTCATTAAAAAATGCTATTTGGAATCAACTAAATTGATTTCAACGATGATAATTTGTTTTTATCTTAAAATTATGAACTCCTTGAGCCTACACTTATTTTAATTTTTTTTTTTATTTCTAGGAGAGAGAGAGAGACAGCGTGAGCAGGGAAGGGTCAGAGAGAGAGGGAGATACAGACTCTGAAATAGACTCCAGGCTCTGAGCTGGCAGTCAGCACAGAGCCCGACGCGGGGCTCGAACCCAGAAACCGCGAGATCATGACCTAAGTGAAAGTCGGACGCTTAACCGACTAAGCCACCCAGGCGCCCCAAGCCTACACTAACTTTTTATTTTATTCATTTCCAACTGTCCCCTGGGCACAGAATTATGTTAGCATATTGCAGGTGATGAATAAATGTCTGGAGCCTGAACAAACAACCAAAACCAACAGGTGCCTGGTTGGTCTAGTGAAGGCATTATTAGAAACAAATTGCTACTCGAAGTAAAGATATTTATGGTCATTGTAGCATAATTCCTATGGAAATGTATTTCTGAAATATAATAGTAATTTCTTGTCATTCTTACTCAAAGACTGGAAATATCTGTATAGTTTTAATTTTCAAGTTTATATTTCATAACATTATTGAGTTATAAGTGACATACAGTGAAACATACATATTTGATGAGTCTTAACATATATGTAAACTTTTGAAACCAACACCATGATAGGGGTGCCTGGGTGGCTCAGTCAATTAAGCCTCTGACTTTAGCTCAGGTCATGATCTCGCAGTTCATGAGTTCAGGCCCTGCGTTGGGATCTATGTTGACAGCTCAGAGCATGGAGCCTGCTTCACAGTCTGTGTCTCTTTCTCTCTGCCCTTCCCCCACTTGTGCTCTGTCTTGCTCTCTCTTTCTCTCTCAAAAATAAATAAACATTAAAAAAATAAAATAAATGAAACCAACACCATGATCAAATAATGACCTTTTCCATTACTCCCAAAAGTTTTTGCGCCTCCCTATAATCCATATCTCTGTCTATCTCTCCTCAGGCAACAACTTATTTGATTTCTGTCACTGCTGATTAGATACAGTAAAAATATCACTTAGCAATGTTATTTTGAGTAATACAATCACTTAGCAAAAGTTTTTTGGAGATTTATCCATAATGTTGCATACATAAAAGGTTCATACTTGTTTACTGTTGAGAATTATTCTATTATATGAATGTGCTATAATTTATTTATTTACCAGGTGATGGATATTTGAGTTGTTCCCTGCTTGGGATTATAAAGCTGCTATGAACATTTGTGTAGAAGTCTGAATATATGCTTATACTAAAAAAGAAGTGGGGTAGATAGGTCATGTAGGGGTTTATATACAGTTTTTAAGAAACTGCAAAATGGGTTCCCAAATAGTTTCCAAAGCGATAGCACTATTTTACATCTCTGCAAACCGCATATGAGTGTTCCAGTTACTCTGCATTCTCATTAACAATTGGTTATTCTTTTAATTTTAGCCACTGTAATGAGATGTGGAGGTTTTAGGTTTGAACAAGCATTCGTCTTCACCATTCCAGATACTTGTTTCAACAACATACTGATTTAGAGTCTGACTCTGCAGTATACACACTTAACTTCAACACATGCTTCTCTATGTGAACTCTGAGGAGTTATTTAACATTTTAGAGAGACATATCTAAAGTAGGATATTTATAATATCTAATTTCTAAAGATGCTGTAAACTCAATTAAAAATGTTATATCATTATTTTTCTTTCTTCTTTCCTCATTTTTCCATATATATATCCAAAATCATAACAAAATTATAAAAATATATCACTTCCACTCCCTATTAAATAAAACCTAGTCATACACACTGTTCATATTAGCTTTAACCATAGTTGACTTAAATCACATTTTAAAAAATACAGTCAGAATGATATCAAATTAAATAAATACTTATTTTCTCTTTCCTTTTTATCAGTTCTTTCATTTTACTTCTCTCAAACCTCAGTGATTTGTTTTTTTAAAAGGTCTGGTCATGTACCAGATTAAAAGTTGA
Organism: Crocuta crocuta; assembly: GCF_008692635.1. Lineage (NCBI taxonomy): Eukaryota > Metazoa > Chordata > Mammalia > Carnivora > Hyaenidae > Crocuta > Crocuta crocuta. The sequence continues at coordinate 2,062,396 of NW_027530851.1, read as the reverse complement.
GTTCTTATTTATCAAAATTTTTTGGCATCTCATGCTTTTTTCTCTCTGAATAATACCTTCCTGGAAATATCTACAATAGTAATTTATTTTAGATTAAAATGAAAATTATTATACTGTGTGTTTCAAAGGAGCATTAAAATTATGTAAAAACATTAAAATTGAAAAATACGAATAAATCAATATTTACAAAACTGAGAAAGTCATTTATTAATTGGCTTTTCTTCTTTAATAGACTGTAATTAATCAATTTTTATTTAATTAAAGTTCAGAGTTTAATTATTACAAAAAACATGAGATGGAAATTCATAGCAAAGAGAAGGTATAACCTTCACAGTACAAATTTGAACAATTCTCAAAGAACAGACAGTTCTTGGCAGCCACAGTTAAGCTCACTGCTCTAGAAACACCACAAATTTTGATAGTTTGTAACTTAATTCTACTTGCAGAACAAATCATGATAAAGCAGAGATGCTTAATTACCATGAGTGGTTGACTTTAATGGTTGCCATCTCCTGTTTTCAAAAAAACACCAAGTTTTCAACTTAAGACTATACTCATTCAATACCTTTGTTTTTCTTTTGTCACATGCATTCCATATGATATATTTTTATAAGATTTCCAAAGCAGGTCAGTTGGAAGAGGTTTTCACTGCCTGAGTCTATCTTTCTTTCTGTCTTATCTCTACCTTCCAAAATAAAAGCAAAATAAAAGTCTGTAGGTTAAGAGTTTCCAAACCATGAATTGATGCTAGAGTTTCTGCCTAATCATTTTTCACTTGAGTCTCCTTGCTTAAGATTAATTCACACTCATTATCTTCTAAGGTGTTAATTAAACCCTGGACTACAAATATTTGCCTGTGAATAGCACTTGAGCTGAGGAGAAACACAAAAGAGATACTATATCCACTTCTTCTCAAACCATGTAAGCAAGAAAAACATGGAATGAAATATTTAAAGTGTTGATAGAAAAGTCTACCTACAAAGTATTCTGCATTCTGTAAAGCTATCCTTTAAAGGTAAAGGGGAGATAAAAACTTTCTCAGACAAAAATTGAGGGAATTAAAGGATTAGACCTGTTTGATAAGAAATGTCTAAAACAAGTTATTTAAGGAGGAAGAATATATAGGGGCGCCTGTGTGGCTTAGTCGGTTAAGCGTCCGACTTTCGCTTAGGTCATGATCTCGCGGTTCCTGGATTCGAGCCCCGCGTCGGGCTCTGTGCTGACTCCCAGCTCAGAGCCTGGAGCCTGTTTCAGAGTCTGTGACTCCCTCTCTCTCTGACCCTCCCCTGCTCACGCTGTCTCTCTCTTTCTCTCTCTCCTAGAAATAAATAAAACATTAAAAAAAGTTGTTTTTTAAAAAGGAGGAAGAATATATAGTTCAGAAACTCAGATCCACATAAAGATAGGAAAATCACCAAAGAGGGAATAAGTAAAGATGAAATAAGAACTTTATTTTTGGATGACTCAGTTGGTTAAGCATCAGACCTGACTCTTGATCTCAGCTCAGGTCTTAATTTCAGGGTCATGAGTTCAAGACCCACATTGGGTGTGAAGCCTACTTAAAAAGGAAAAAAAAAAAAAACACAACAATTTGGGGCGCCTGAGTGTCTTGGTTGGTTAAGTGTCTGATTTCAGCCCAGGTCATTATCTTGCGGCTCATGAGTTCAAGCCCTGCATTGGACTCTGTGTTGACAGCTCAGAGCCTGGAGCCTGCTTTGGATTCTGTGTCTCCCTCTGTCTCTGCCCACCCCGCCCCCCACACTCATGCTCTGTCTCTCTCTCTCTCTCAAAAATAAATAAACATTTAAATTTTTTTTTAAAACTTTGCTTATTCTTAATTGATCTAACAGATAACAGTTTGTTCAAAATAATAATACCAACAATGTATTTGATTATGTATGCTTATGTATATATTTTAAGTGTATATATATTTATGCATATGCTTATGTTATGCTTATATGAATGAAATATGTGAAATGAATGATAGCAATGATGCAAGCAACAAGAGGAAGGAATTGGGATTATTTGTTATTATAAAGTAATCACACTACCCATCATGCAGAATAGAGCTACTTGGAAGTGGATGTGCCTCAGCTGTAAAAAGGTACAGCAAACTCTAAGGCAACCCCCCAAAAAATGTTTTTTTAAAAGGTATAACTTTTTAAAAAGAAGAGAAAATCATATCACATAAAATGCTCAATTAAAACCACAAAAGACAGAAAAAGGCTGGAAGACATAAAAAGAAACAAAGAACAAGAGCAATGAATAGAAAACAGTAAAAAATATAGTGGATATATATTCAAATCTATCAGTAATCACTCTGAATATCAATGGTTTAAAAGTATCAGTTAAAGGTGCCTGGGTGGCTCAACTGGCTAAGCATCTGACTCAGTTTCAGGTAAGGTCCAGTCTCACTGTTTTGTGAGTTTGAGCCCCACATTGGGCTCTGCACTAGCAGTGCAGAGCTTGCTTGGGTTTCTTACTTCCCCTCTCTCTTTGCCTCTCTCCCACTTATGCTGTCTCTCTGTCTCTCTCTAAATAAATAAGCTCCAATATAAAGACAATATAGATTAAAAGTGTATGCATATAGAAAAATATATCACTCTAACACTAATCAAAAGAAAGCATGAGTGGGACTCCTGGGTGGCTCAGTCGGTTGGGCATCCAACTTCGTTCGGCTCAGGTCATGATCTTGTGGTTCATGAGTTCGAGCCCCACATTGGGCTCTGTGCTGATAGCTCAGAGCCTGTTCTGGATTCTGTGTTTCCCTCTCTCTCTGCCCTTCCCCTGCTGATACTCTGTCTCTCTCTGTCTCAAAAATAAATAAATATTAAAAAAAAGAAAAAAGGAAAGCATGAGTGGCTATATTAATTTAAGACAGAGCAGATTTCAAAGTAAGGAAATTTGTCAAGGAGAAAGAAAGGCACTACATAATATAAAGAGGTCAGTTCTCCAATAAGACATAATAATTAACATGTATGTACCTAACAATAGAGCATCAAATTACATAAGGTAGAAACTAATAGAACTGCAAGGAGAACTATGTGAGCCCACTACCATAGCTGGACATCAACATTCCTCTCTCAGAAACGACAGATCTACCAGACAGAAAATCAGTAAGGACAGAGCTGAACTCAACAACACCATCAATCAACTGAACATAATTGACATCCATAGACTGTTTCATCCAAAACCAAAGTACACATTCTTCTCAAGTTTACATGGAACACTCACCAACTTATGCCACAATCTGGGCCATAAAACACATCTTAACAAATTTAAAATAGTAGAAATCATACAAAGTCTGCTTTCAGATCAAAATGGAACTAAATTGGAAATCAATAACAAGAAGATAATTAGAAAATTTCAAAATCATGGAGATTAAACAATGCATGTCTAAATAACACATGAGTCAACTATGGAACATCAAGGGAAATTTTTAAATTTTTGAACACTGAAAATATGTGAAGAGGGTAGATTTCAGGTGCACTCATTACACACACAAAAGAGGTAATTATGTGAGGAGATATGTTACTTTTCTTCACGGTAGTAATCATTTAACTATATATATTTCATGTATATCAAATGTTCATGATGTATACCTTATATAAATATATATAATTTTATGAAAAATATATAAATAAGTGATTAACATGTCAAAAGCATTTTGAACTAAATGAAAATAAAAACTCAACTTGTCAAAATGTGTGGGATGCACTGAAATTTCAAGTAAGCCCTCCATTTTCCAACTATATTAAAGTGATAGGAGGGAAGTACCAATGGGGTCCCACATACTGAGTACCCTCTAGTACCTCACTTCCCATTAACACTTCAATACCCTCCGTAATCTACTGAAACAGTTCTTATGAAGTCATCTTCTGCCTTCTAATTGCCAAATCCAGGGTATATCTTCCTAACCAAATTTTACTGAAGCTCCCTCCATATTTGGCACTATTGATTATCTCCTTAAACGTTTCTACTCCTCTCATTTCCCAGATGCCACACTTTCCTTACTTTCTTCATTCTATAAAGATTCTCTGTCTGTTTCTATTCCAAATTCATTCTCCTTTGCCCACTGGTTTAATGTTAACTTTTCCCTGGACACCTCCTATAGTTCACTATTTTACTCACTCTACACAAACATCCTTCCACTTTGCCCCATGGAGTAATTGTATTTTTTTTTAAAAGCTAACTAACTCAGCAGAAAGTTAAGTTACAGAATTACATTTGATGGCTCATGAAATTGCCAGGAAGGATACTGCAGCAGGCTTAGGACACAAGAAGAAATAAAAGAAACTAGGCAGCAGAGAATGTGGCCAAGGGCACCACGCAGGAAGCTTGTTTGTCCTCTTTCCTGGTCCCACCTTAGGTGACATTAGCTGCCCTAAGTGCAGGCCCACTGGGCCACTGTGGTGAGGCTCTTTCAGAGTTCTACCATCTTGCATACCAGATTCAAAGTCCTGAGAAGGTGCCTCAGAATTGGCCCTGCTCCTTTGTAGAGAGAGAAGACCAAGTCAATTTGCAAGACTTACTTCCCATCTAGACTCACACAATGGAAATTCCCCAGAGAAACAGAAACACTCAGGTAACCATCACCCAGAACAAAACAAGAAGTAAATAAAACCTAGCATACCAGAGCTCTTCTCATGTCCCTTCCTTGACCCTAAATTCTACCTCATGAACCATCCCCCTGACAGCCTGCATCCATTGTTACCAGCATCTTTACTTGCAACTATATATATTAGTTTTATCACATTTTGAACTATACACAAATTAGAAATAAAATATGAGAATTAGTAATGATATGTGTGTGTTTATAGATCATTCATTCTCATTGTTACACAATTCAATTGTATGTATGTATCAAAAATTATTTCTACTTTATCCATGGACATTTGGGTAGTTCTTAGGGTTTGACTATTCATCGTGTTACTATGAATATTCCTATATATGTCTTATATTAAATATACATTTCTGCTAGGGCTACACACAGGAATAGAATTGTACTTTCTAATATTTTTTTGCTACACGTTTTTTATTCACATTAAGCACCTATACTTTAGAACACACATTACATCAGGCTCCGATACAATACAAAAATGTAATTACAAAGTTTTTAAAAATTACTTAATAAATGTGATGCAGTCTGATTTTGTATCCTACGTTTAATGCATTCTTTAATTTTTTTGAACTCTGGGCTGCTAGATAAAGGCCAGATTCTTAGAGTGGTGCCCTGTGCTTCTTCTGTTCCTGTGCACTTGGCCAGCTCCTGTCTCACTTTTCCTTACCTTCAACTTTCTGTCCTGAGAGTGGCAACTGCTTGTAATTTCCTGCTTATCCCCCAACCCTCATCTTCACTCATTTTGCCTCGTCTGCCTTCTCTATTTCTTATTCCCATTTTATCTGAAGAACTTCTAATTCTCCTTTGAAGCCTCCTCTGACTCTGAATGCTTTTCACCCTTAAGTCTTCCTATAGATGCCACTTTCTTGAAGACATGTTCCTGACCAGGTTTCCCCACCCTAAGGCAATCTTAGATATTTTCATGATTACTTTACTATGTACTTTAAATATTTGTATTATTTTGCCAACCATGCTGTGTCTTTATTTGTGCCTCTGTGAGTTTCTTGAGGGCAGTAACTGCTTTATTCACTCCTATACCCCTAGAATTTAGCAGAAAGACTTCATAAAGTATACACTCAATAAAGATTAATTGTACAGATGGGTTAATTCAAATTCAGAAATCTGGGTTTCAGTTACAGATCTACTTATTACCTACTTGAATTTTGGTGGATTGTTGTCCTTAAGTGAATCTCAGTTTTCTTACCTGCTAACGAGAAATCATAATATCCATTCAACCAACTATGACTGTTAAGATCAAATAAAACAATGCAATCACACAGGCCCCCCCCCTTTTTTTTTTACCTTATATCTTTTCCTCTTTTTTTTTAAATAAAAAATTTTTTAGCGTTTTTTATTTATTTCTGAGAGAGACAGACAGCATGATAAGGGGAGGGTCAGAGAGAGAGAGGGAGACACAGAATCTGAAACAGGCTCCAGGCTCTGAGCTAGCTGTCAGCACAGACCCTGACACGGGGCTCGAATCCACCAACTGTGAGATCATGACCTGAGCAGAAATCAGCCACCCAACTGACTGATCCACCCAGACGCCCCTCTTTTCCTCCTATTTTTTAAAGTTTTTGTTTAAATTCCAGTTAGTTAAAATGAGTGTAATATTAGTTTCAGGTGTACAATATAGTGATTCAACACTTCCATACGATACCCAGTGCCTATCACAAGTGCACTCCTTAATCCCATCACCCATTTAACCCATTTCTTTACCCACCTCCCTTATATTTTTTAAAATTTTATTTCATTTGATGTTTCAGTTGGGTTGAATTTGTTTTCTAAACCTTAAAATTCTCAGGTTATTAAATATCAGGAATAGTGTTTAAATATACAGTTAGAAGAGTCATGCAGTGAAATGTTCCATCAACCAGTTGAACCTAAACTAAGACCATTTTTAACTTGAAATATAGGTATTTTTGCATTAATATTGCTTATCCAAACCAAACCCTTGGCTTTCACCGTGTGTGGCAAGCAGTGATATATCTTGGAATAAATCGGGATTCATGCAACATGATACTTCTGAAAAGGCTCACACTGTGTAAAAAGTCCATTTGTGCCCATATACTATCTGACATGTAATCCCAGCCCCATTTTGCATTTTAAATACAGGCAAAATACCCATTAAAACAAATGTATTTAAAACATAAAAGCTATCATTTACTCTATGGTTGAGTTAATCTTAAAGTATTAAAAGCAAATATAACTTCATTTCACTGGAAAGAACCTAACAGAAACAGGATAAATCTTCAGAGATACATGCAAGGTAGTAAATTCAAGAATGAAAGAGGATGGAAAAAACCCAGATCAAACTAGAGAAAGGTAGGCTGAGGTTATAAAATAAAATGTTTCATGCAACGAGGAAGATATTTTTGCAAGTGAGCAAAGCCTGCAGGGCATAAGATCTGGGGTCTGCAGCCCCTAAAGCTAGTGATTGTGGCAAAGTAGCTCCTGCCCAACTCGAATAGGTCAAGCTTTATCAGTGCCTGCCAGTCTGGCCATGCAAGAATGTGGATCCAGTATTCCCAGAACTTTTGACTTTTCACAAGAAATTGTAAATTCGTATTTTACATGAAATTTCTAGGTTTTAAAATCTTTGTTTAAGTTGTATAGGCCAAAAACCACAGCTTTGAATCAAATCAGGCCTCTTGTCTACCAGTTTGCAAAATGTAGGCACAAACAATAGAACAAATGAGGATACTGTTGAATATAAATTGAATATGTTCCAAGAATACAGTATTTTTTTAAATGAAGAGAATTCCCACTGCAATGGCTATTAAAGCATGGTATTGTAATTAGTATTAGTCATCTCATTAAGTTATTGGATATAATTTCTATCCTTTCATTTCAGAAAAATTTATAGCAACTAAGCTATACACAGGAAGTCATTCAAAATAGCATGGTTGGAAAGATTCAGAGAAAGTTACTCTAAGAAGTATCAAGACAGTTACAGAGCCGTTTACCTAGATTTGCATGAAAATTAAGTATGATATGTCATTGCCTCACCTTTGGACTTTGGCATATTCTGATTCCTCTACATAAAATTCTCTTCTCTCTAATCTTTATATGGTTAATTTTGCTTGGATAACATCTCTGGAAAGACTTCTTTGCATTCCCAAAACTCAGTCACCCAGCTGATATTATATATATAGTATATATATAGTGTGTGTGTATATACATAAATATATATATAGTATATACATAGTATATATAGTACTATATATATAGTATATACATAGTATTTAGTGTATTACAATTTTTNTCTATTTTCCTAACATACCACATCCCCCTGTAATGGCTTCTTTGATTCTCTTCTTCCTCAGAATCATGTATTCTTTGAAGACTATGTCTAGTTTGTTTTTTAAAGCCTAGAACCAAGTATAATAGGAGACACAGACATATAGTAGATAATTAATAAATATTAATGAATACATAAATGAATAAATCTATAAATTGATCAATGTACAGATGATTCCCTCATCTGACACAGTTGTACACAGCCTACTTATTGTTTTTCATTCTTCATTAATTTCTATTCTACCAGGAACCATATTTGGCCTTATTAACATTTTTAGTATATTGACAAATTTTACTTGCAGATGTAGTAGGAGAATTAAAAATACTAGTATTTATTAGTTACCAATTATGTGTCATATTTCATTACATAATCCTCACAAAACTCCAAAAGGTAGGCATTATTATTCTCATATCACAAATAAAGAAAAACAGTTCTAGAGTTTGATAAACTTGCCTAAACTCATACACTGGGTGAATGAAAGAGCCTTGATTCCAAATGAAATATCTTTTAGCTTCAGAATTTATGGTCTTCCCATGATAACAATTCTGCCTTTCTGTGAGCTGCAATGGAAAAGGCGGTTTCACTGACAGAGTAGCACTGACTTTCACAGGATGTTTTCAGAAGTGATTTAGTCCTAACAAACCATAACTGGGTGCATAGTAAATTCGGTGTACATGTTTTCTGTTAGAAAGAGGCTGTTATTTAAAATCTCATTTAAAATGTCAGAGTATCTTTTTTTCAGGAAATTTATTTTTCTGCTTAAAACACTTATGTAATTTCTATTATTGTGTAGATAAAGTTTTCCATTATCTTAGGAAACATGCATAACAGAACAACTTTGCTGTTTCTACAGATGTCTTCACATTTTATCTCTTGGTAAGTTGAACACAAGTGGGAAGAAGTAGATAAATTTCCATAGGAGTTTCTAGAACTTTCTGGAAAAAAAAGGGGTGAAGTCATTGATAAAACCCCTTCCCCTTTAAAGTTGAACATCTTTAGGGGCACCTAGGTGGCTCTGTAGGTTAAGCGTCCGACTTCAGCTCAGGTCATGATCTCATGGTTTGTGGGTTCAAGCCCAATGTCAGGTTCTCTGCTGATGGCTCAGAGCCTGGAGCCTGCTTCAGATTCTGTGTCTCCCTGTCTTTCTGCCCTGACCCCACTCATTCTCTCTCTCTCTCTCTCTCTCTCAACCTCTCTCTCTCTCTCTCAATCTGTCTCTCCAAAATGAAAAACCGTTAAAATTTTTTTAAACAATAAAATAAGGTTGAACATCTTTAGGATGGCTTTAATTAATTGAGGTTATCTTTAATGATATTAACTTGCAAGAAAATATGCCAGTCAGTACCTTCTTTCTCCCTTTCTACAACTACAGAAATGTACAATTAGGATAGGATGATTTTGGTTCAAGTTCAGTTCCCCCCCCAAAAAATTGTATTTGCCGTCTTGATGAAAAGAATAACAAGAAATTTAAAATAGGTTCCTACTGTTAATTTTTTTTTATAAAATTGTCTTTAGAATAGGCTACTTGGGCTCTCCACAGAGTAGAATTTAGAGAAAACATTGAGTCCACTATAATATATCGGACACTGTCTAGTTTTAAGAAACTAAGTTGACACGCTTCACTTTAGACTTTTGTTATTAACTTTGAACAAATGCTCTGTTTCTCTTATTTGCTTAGATAATGGCTTCTAACCTCAAAATACTCAGTTCAGATTTTACTTGCATTAGGAAGCCTTCTCTACCAGAATCCAAAGAGAAAAACAGATACAAACTCCTGTGAGTATTTAAAACATAGGAAATTGACTTTGCATATGAAGGACAAGTTTAGGAATCTAACCAGGGTAAAATGGGTCAACTCTGAGAGTAAGGAAAGCAGAAAACCATCCCTAAGCTTGAGAGACAAAGGGAGAAGATGGCATCATTGGAATCAGCTAGAGGAAGCTGGAATCCTGGCAGAGCTTGCCCAGTATGAACTGGAGTCACAAAAATAACTTGCCTCCTTGCTTCCCTCACATCAGTGCCAACCACTGTCTATGGCCTCTAGGAGATCAGCTGATTCCAGAGGCTAGATAGAAGACAGCCTACTGAGGTGAGTCCTCTTGAGATACAGAACAGTGAATAAAGAACAAAAGAGTCCCATTGGCTCTTCTCTCACCTTAAACAGTAGTCTCTACTCCACTTGCATCCACATTAGATGTTGTTCTTATGATTCTATGAAATATGACTACATCACTTTGCATTGTGGTTAGCTATTTACTTGTGTGGGAGATGCTGAGATGTATGAGATCAGGAACTGTGAATATTTGAAGACTCAATGAATAAATGAATCAGTTCTCCACAGTGCTCTCTTCACCTACTAACACACACTACCACTTTATTTTCAGTCCCATGGTGCTGATCATTTTCCAAAAACTCATAGCTATAACCCTTGAAAGGTAAGGCTTGCCCCATGTAATTGAACCTGGATGGATAATCAGTTGGACATAATCCCTAGATGTTATAGCCAAATGTAACATGAGATTCTAGCCATTCTTTTCCATCCTGTCATTCTATAAATATACTGCCATGCCTCAAGGTATTTGAAGTAGGCAGTACAAATTTTATGCCTGGAAAAGAATAAAATACTTCCTTCATATTAAGGAAATGATAACCGTAGATGTTAATGTTAGTATTTCATATTATTGCAAAATCATGGGATCTTGTTATAAAATATTTCCTTTCTTTTAGATAGAAAAGAAAATAGGAAGTCTGATCAGTAGGATAACTTTATTCATTACAGCAAGCATTTATTATTTTCTTGTGAAGAGACATCCCATAAAGTCTTTTGGTGCCAAATATCCCTGCAACTCAGATGTGCCTGAACTGAAGCATGAGTCACAAAGGGCTTCTCAATTGATCAGTGTTTCCCAAACTATGTTCCGTGGTATACAGTAGTGCAAGAGCTTAAGAAACTGTTACCAAAATAGATAATTCTGCAGTCAAATGAATTTAGGATACAGTGAATCAAACAAAAACAGACAAGTCTCTTTACTGAGGAACATTTTATTATAATATGTTAGTGTGCTTTGAATCTCCAAGAAAGAGAAAAAGTGTTTTTAGCAGAACACTGGTACAAAAGTGAGATTTTGAGATTTGTACAAAATTTCACAAAAAAGAAAAGAAAATCTATTGTAAAATAGGCAAAACAACTGCTCAAGTATTCATTTTTATTGGATAAATACATGAATATATAATAGCAATCAATAGACGATATAAATTGATTAGAAGAAAATGTTATATATTTTTAAATTCTTTAGTGCTATCTTTAAAATGAGATTTTTCAAATTTAGGATTATAGTGTTTGTACTTGATTGAATTAATAAAATCTCTTTTATAGGGAAAAGTCCCATTGAATGGAAAGCTATGTTACTGCATTTGAGTCTTTTATCCACATCTACAACCTTTGGTTATGAAATCATATAAAAAGCATTGTCCTTCATCTGGTAAGAGTATAACATAATATCAGTATATCAGGAGGAAATAAAAAGTCTCTGAAGTGTTCAATTTGTGACCTCTCATATACAAAATAATTGAGGTTGTTGCATTCACCATAGTGAAAAATGAAGAATGATACGAAGAGTTATTCATTAATTTAACAAATATTTGATTTTCTATTATGTACCAGGCATAAGTAGTTATAAACACTTAACCCTTACGGGCGCCTGGATGACTCAGTTAGTTAAGTGATCAACTTTGACTCAAGTCCGGATTCCCTAGTTCTTGGGTTTGACACCTGCGTCCGGCTCTGTGCAGATAGCTCAAGGCCTGGAGCCTGCTTGGAATTCTGTGTCTCCCCTGCTTGAGCTCACTCATTCCTCTCTCTCTCTCTCTCTCTCTCTCAAATAAATAAAAATTTTTTTAAAAGTTTCAGGGCACCTGGGTGGCTCAATCAGTTAAGCATCTGACTTTGTCTCAGGTCATGATCTCACGGCTTGGGTTTCGAGCCCATAGTCGGGCTCAGTGCTGACAGCTCAGAGCCTGGAGCCTGCTTTGGATTCTGTTTCTCCCTCTCTTTCCGCCCCTTCCTGCCTCATGCTCTGTCTCTCTCTGTCTCTCAAAACTTAAGTGTTAAAAATTTTTTTAAGTTATAAACACTTAGCTCTTTAAAATAATTATTACCTTAATATATGTATAAATTTTAGTTTCTGCAAATAAAGTACTGGAGATTTGCAAGCCCTCCAATTATAACTGTTTACTTGTTTTCATATTTTATTTGTCTATTGGAATATTAATCTCATAGAGAAAATTTTCTGTGTGGGTTTCTCATATTTTTAGAACAATCGCTGGGTCAGGAAATTCAGCTTATGTAGTTAACTAATAAAACTAGTTTTGATGATAGCAAAATTTCTTCTATAAGTGTATTTTCTAAAATTATAAAATGCATATTATATTATATTCTTTTGATATATGTAATAATATAGCCACTATTGATTATTTTTATTTTGCTTCTCAAAAACACAAAAGTTTGAAAAATTTGCCTTTTTAAAAGCTTGGTTCAAGCAAAAGAATGGCTTCAAATCAAGATTTTGGTAGTAATTTGGTTATAAAATGTCCCCAAGCCTCTGTAACAATATAAAGAGAAAATAGAAGAGCAAAACAAAAAATTCACAGCCAACATCTTGCATAAAATGAGGTGATAGCATATTCATAAGAAATCCAGAACATGGGAAAACAGAAAAAAATTGGTAATAACAGTAAATATAAATGCTGCAGATATTTTGGAAAGCAATTTGGCAAATTCTAAGAAAGTACGTATATATACCCTGAGACCCAGAAGCCCCATTCCTAGGTATATATTTGAAAACTGAAAAAAATATTCACATAAGTTCATAGAAACATTGTGTGCAAAGGCAAAAGGTTAACAACCCACCTATCTCCTGATAAGAGAGTGGATTGATGACTTGCTGTATATTCATACACTGGAAAGGTATGGAAGGTAAAAATAATGAACATGGATAATAAATATGTATGATTCTCACGAATACTGAGCAAAAGTTTTTTAGAAGGCAGTTTACTGGGGTGCCTGGGTGGCTCAGTCAGTTAAGTGTCTGACTCTTGATCTTGACTCAGGTCATGATCTCACAGTTCATGAGTTTGAACCCAGCGTCGGACTCTGTGCTGACGGTCCAAAGCCTGCCTGGGATTCTGTCTCACCTTCTCTCTGCCCCTCCCCCGATTGTATGCTTTCTCTTTCTCTCCAGACGAATAAATGAATGAATGAATGAATGAATAAATAAATACATACATAAATAAGCAGGTTTCAGAAGAATACTAAGAAATGATCATTTTATGTATAGTTTTAAAATTTGCAATGAATATTACATGTTGTTTAAGAGACACCTTTAAGAGCTATTTAAGAAGACACACATGTGGATATATGTGCACATATATATATGTGGATATATGTGTTTATATCTGTAGATGTATGTATATATCATACATCTAATATATAATATATGTTATACAGATATTTACATGAAATTTGTGGAAACAACAGTCACTGGGTGTAGGATATTGGTTGCTCTAGGGCATGAAGGAGAATGCTGCAGGGAAGGCTTACACATTCATTTAAACTGCATTAGTAACATCTCATTTCTGAAATAGATGTGGCTCCATGAGTGATCATCGTATTACTCTTTACAGTTTTTAGTGCCTCAAATACTGTACAGTAAATTCAAAAAGCCAACTAAACCATTTTTCCCCAACTCTATGAGATAGAGTTCACCAGTTACACCTTTGACCTTGACTAAATGTATGTAGAGTCTCTTTTTGTACCAATCCCCAGTGTGTTTACTCCCCTATGCCACATACATATAGATATTGCTCCTTTGGGTTTTCTTGTCAGAAGTTTATCATTATTATTTAATAACATTTGCCGAGTAGGTATAAATAACTTGCATACTCAGGGCAATTGTAGGACAGGGTCCTTTTCAAGAAGCCTCACTTTTGTCCTGAATAATAGCCTAGCATCCAGCCATTTACAACAAATAAAACTTTCTCTGCTCAGAACTGGAGAAAAAGAGTCAAGGAATGATTCCGTGGCTCCCAGGTCTCTGTCCAACAAGATGTTGTGTCCTTTTAGTGCCTAGTGACCTTCTAATGTTCCTCTAAAACATCAGCACTTCACAAGAAGGTTTCCACTCACCTCTCCTGTCCATTTAAAAACAGAATGATGAAAATATACAGTTTTCTCATGTGGTCGCTGCATACTCTCCTTAGACTTTAAGTGGCTATCATCATATTCTCTAAAACACTGTCTCTGATTTCAGATATAAACCTTGCCATTTCTCTTTAGAGGAATAAAAAACTGTTTCATATAGCATGACCCTGACCTATCTTTGTATTTCTATTATGCCCAGACTTTTCCGTTCCGACATGTTTGCAATTCTGGGCGACAGTGTATACTGACATGGAGATTTATTGCCAGAAGCTTCCCAGGAGAGTCAGTGGCAGGAGATAAAATTTGGTCACAATTCACATGTGTTTGAAATGAGCATTCCAGGAGAAAATGATTCATTTCTCTTTAAACCCAAAGGATAAAATACCATACTCACAAGCATTACTACCTCTGCATTTGCTCAGTCTCTCCTTTGTTCATGTGCTTCTCTACATTTTCCTCACATTTTTTGCAAGCAATGGACCACCATGTTATTGTTATTCACAAGAAGAAACATAAATGTGTAAAAGAATTTCATACTGCCATTGATGCCTTCAGAAAAAAAAAATGAAGTAGAGAAGAAAAGGTAAAACTGAAGTAGGATAAAATGCTACACAAAAACGTATATTAATACCTCCAATTCAGTATCTTCACTTTGTAAAGGTGAAAACTGAAGCCTAGAAAGATTAAGTGCCCACTCATAAGTCATTTCATTCATGCTGGGGGCTGAAGAGGCATGGGGTCCAGATCTTCCAGTTCTGAGAGTCAAGAATCTCTGAACTTGTAGGACTATGCCAGGAATTGTATTATCAGTCCCCATGCTTTGGCTTAAAACTTTGATCAACATTAAAATGTTTATCCTCTCCCTTCCTCCCTCCAAAAGTATCCCTGGAACAACTAACACTTTAAGTTTTTGTCCACTGTACCATGCCACAAAGCAGCTGCAGATAAGGCAGAAAAAGAGAACAATTTATGCAATAAATTATTTTAACCATCATAATATCAAATGGAAGTGACTTTTAAGTGTAAGATTGCCTAAATAATTGACAATTAAGAATATGTGTATAGGGACACCTGGGTGGCTCAGTCGGTTAAGCGGCCAACTTCGGCTCAGGTCATGATCTCACAGTCCGTGAGTTCGAGCCCCGTGTCAAGATCTGTGCTGACAGCTCAAAGCCTGGAGGCTGCTTCAGATTCTGTGTCTACCTCTTTCTCTGAACTTCCCCTACTTGTACTTTGTCTCTCTCTCTCTCTCAAAAATAAACATTAAAAATTTTTTAAAAATGTGTATGGATTCTTGCCCCGTGTGTGCAAAGTAATGTACAAGTGTCAGTTAACAGTATTTGTGGCAAGTTTAATGTATTAACTATCAAGTAATATTTATCTACTTCTTTAGTATTTATATTTCACTTACATCAAGAAGTATTTTCTGAGCTTAGTAATATGGAGTGTGGCTAAACAACAAAGTAGCAAAACCATTAATGTAAGGATTTAAAAGAAAAAGAATCTAAGAGCCAAGACACTTTCATTCTTCTATAACCCCAAGCTCCAGACATGATCTTCACTACTGAGTATTAAAAGGTAAATGAGGTCTGGTCCCTATCATGAGGTATCTCACATTTTAATGGGCCTTTATTGTAATGCAAGCAAATGCTATCTGTAGACAAAATTGATTACATGCTCCTCAAAATGTCTGCAAAACAGGCAGCCAGCCTAGGAATAGAAAGAACTTTTTGCTAAAGTTCCAAAGAATTTTAGACAGTCCAAGGATTTCAAGGTTAAAAATGCTCTTGGGGCGCCTGGGTGGCTTAGTCGGTTAAGCGTCCGACTTTCGCTTAGGTCATGATCTCGCGGTTTGTGGGTTTGAGCCCCGCGTCGGGCTCTGTGCTGACTGCCAGCTCAGAGCCTGGAGCCTGTTTCAGAGTCTGTGTCTCCCTCTCTCTCTGACCCTCCCCTGCTCACGCTGTCTCTCTCTCTCTCTCCTAGAAATAACTAAAAAATATTTTTTTAAAAAAATGCTCTTAAGAAGTCTTTTATTCCTACATTCAAAATTGTCCTCTATTTAATGTATCTCAACTGAGTGGCTCTTCAAGTTCTGCTTGAGCAACTCCAGCTATTGATGCTACATTCCATTTTGAAACTTCTCGAAACACTAAATTCTCCTTTAACATAAACTGAGTTATTCCAGCCCATATGTACCAGTCTGTGGATTCAAATGGAATCCGATTTAAAACAATTTCCATACTCCAGGGTCTCATGGCTCACATAGGAACCCAACTCTTTAGAAATTGTCTTCCCCAACTCCTTCTATTTCTGATCACACCAGAAAATGTCTCAGAAGTACTGATAAATACATCAAATCAACTTTTCAGTAAACCGTCAGTTTAGAATCGGCCACTTCTGCCAGGCATGGTTATCTCACACTGGTGACTTGCCACCGTCCACCCTGTTCCCTGGGGCTCACAGCCACTGAAACAGCTTCTGAGCTGTGCAGTAATCTATAGGGAAATGAGAAAGGCTTTGTTCCTCCAACTTTTAAAAAAGGTTTATTTATTTATTTTGGGTGGGGGGGAGGGGCAAGAAAGAAGGGGAGTGAGAGAATCCCAAGCTGGCTCCAAGCTGTCAGCACGGGGCCAGATGTGGGGCTGTGAGGTCATGACCTGAGCTGAAAACAAAAGTCAGATGCTTAACCGACTGAACTGCCCAGGTACCCATGTCTGTCCCACTTCTGTGGCGTACTCTATTGCTGCTTGTATGGCCAGTACCATACCTCCCCAACCCAGTGTCTTCCAGAGCTTTTAACTTAAGACCCACCATCATCCCCATTCACAGGATAGATCTGACTCCAAAATTGTCTGATTTCAGGGATTAATGTGAATGACACTGTACTCAGAAAGCCTCCTCCCCTCTGGGGTGCCTGGTGGCTGTTGGTTAAGGGGGGGACTTCAGCTTAGATCATGATCTCATTAGTTCAAGCCCCTCATTGGGCTCTCTGTTGTCAGCACAGAGCCTGCTTCGGATCCTCTATCTTCCTCTCTCTGTCCCATCTCTACTTGCTCGCTCTTTCTCTCAAAAGCATAAATAAATATTCTTTTAAAAAAAGAAAGAAAGCCTCCTCCCCTAAAATTTCCAAGGCTTTGATACAGGAAGCTCTATTATTCCTGCAAATGGAGTTCTGGGATCACTTCACTAATTGTTCAGTCGATAACATATAGTGAGCATTACAACCTTGTAGGTAACATTTTGTGTAACTCTTACAGCAACTCTGTGAAGTAGATACTGTTATTATTCTTATCTTATAGAGGAGTAAATGATTCACAAAAGGACTAAGTAATGTGTTCACTCTCACAAGGATAACAAGTGGTGGGGATAGGTATTTGAACCCAGGCAACCTAACTATAGAACCTGCAGCCTTAACCGCCACATGTACTGACTTCTTACCCTCCAAACAGAAGAGGTGAAGAAATATTTTGATGAAATGTCTCTAGTAGTTATAGATGCTTCTAATATGAAAACATTGATTCTTGACTTCGCTCTGGAGACATGAATTAAACAGTGTGAATTCACAAAGGAGGTAGTCACATATTTAAAGACATAACTCATGTCCATCAGCAATCACAGTTTTGCAGTTTCCATCCTAAAGAGAGTGTAGATATTGGCTACTCAGGTACCTTGTAAGGGTGACTTGAAGATCAGAATTTTGTAACAGTCCAGGAATCTAAAAATGTCACAATTTCCCTTCAGTGAGTGGTTTGAGCACTTATTCAAACTATTCTGGAAAATGGGTTTCAACATTTTGTTTCTTCTGTCCTTCCCTCCATCCTTATTTCCCACCAGCCCTTTAAACATCCATTGGCAAATAGCTAGAGAGGCCCCCTACACAATAATGCATGCTTCCACGTTCCTATCTTTTTCTCCCCACTGTCTCTCTTGTGTCTAGATACGGGCCCATCATAGGTTCCAGATTGCATGCTATCCCGCTCATTTCATCTTGGAAATGTTTAAAGAGGTGCGTTTACACAAAAGTTGGACTTATTAGAATTTAATGTGTTGAGTCATCAGAAGGCTTTGTGTAAAAAAAATGTTCATAAGTAGAGAAAACAATGCTGAATTCAAAAGAATTAATCCTTAATGATGGGCATGGAGGATTTTTGAGGCATAAATAAGACCCTAACAGTTTTAAGATATTTTCTTGAATCTCAAAAAAGTAATAACCACAATAAATTATCATGTTTCTGAAACTTCCTTTATTTTATTTAGCACTTATAACACCTTAAGATGTAAGTATTTTGTCCTCATTTGGAGAAAATAGGAACATTTCACAATTTGCACGCTAGTCAGAAGCATCACTGAACCCCGACCTATCACTGAACTTTGACCTATTTGACACTTTGCCACCACTTTATTGCCTAGTTGACCTCTTATAAATTCAGTTCTTTGGTGAATTTCTAAGGTAATGTCCAGTTAACCTGAAAGACTATTTTGAGTTAAGATAAAAATAATTTAAGCACACCTAGCATATTTTCATTTTAACAATAGTTTTAAGCCATTGACCCTACAAAAGTTATTTGGTGGGCTTATCATGAGCATGTTTGAAGGTAAGTGGGACTTCCTGTCAAAGCACACTGTGGGCAAAAAGCTCCTTGACCATAAATAAACTGAGTTCTGCTATATAAATGTGGCAGAGAAGCTGATCTTTACCTGAATGTGAAATGGGCATTAGAAATCTGGCTGCGTTTAAACCTCCCTCTGTCACTAATGAGCACTTTGGTTTTACTTAGTTTGTCTGTCCTTCCATTTCCTCAACTGTAAAGTGAAGATGTCTGACTAGGTCAGAGCCCCTCAAGCCTACAAGCTCATCAGAACCAACTGGGAAGTCATCTTTCAGAATATCCATACCTTTTTCCCTTTACTCTTCTCCAGAAATCACACTCAAAGATGCCTTGAATCCAATTAACAAATCTGACATAACTTCTGAATTTACCATGTTATAGTTAAACTCTGGGAGGTATCATCATCTTGAAAATTATAGGGAAAATAACATCAACAAAGCATTTTTAAAAATTTGTAATATCATGACATTTTTTAACTAGACACCAAAACAACTAGATAAAAGGTGAACAACAATGTATATAATGTCAGAAATTTGGTCGACTTCATTTTTCATTATATTGATTAAACAGAAGATAAGGGTTGACATATTATTGTGACTTAAATTCTCAAGTTAATTTTGTCCTCTTTTTCTTAGAAAAGATGATGGTCAAACAATTGAGTGGTTTTGTAAATTGAATACAAGAGAAATATTTTAAAATTTGGACAATGATTTCTGTATTGTGCACATGATGTCAAATAACATGGTTGATTAAAATTTTTATTTTTAAACTTGCTGTTTCTGCAGTATTTTGTGTCCATCTTTATTTTATTCTGTCATTATTATTTTAAATTTCTTTTTTTTAAGTTTATTTATTTTGAAAGAGAGAAAGCATGCATGAACAGGGGAGGGGAAGGAAGAGAGAGAGGGAGAGAATGAATCCCAAGCCAGCTTCAGCACAGAACCTGACACAGGGCTCGATGTCAAACAAACCATGAAATCAGGACCTGAGCTGAAATCAAGAGTCAGTCGCTCAACTGACTGAGCCACTCAGGTGCTCCTTAAATTCCTTAATTACAGGCATCATACATTTCATCTGATATGTGAAGCATTTTCCTCATGAGAAAAAATTCCCACTGTGGCCTGATTTCTCACCAGTTTTATGTATCTGAAGAAAAATCTTTCTAAGAGATTGAGATGAGTGACAATAGAGCAAACTTTCAAACAGTACTGTTGATTCAGAGCACTGTGGACAGTATCAAACTATTTACAGATGTTACACTTGGCCCCTTTCCCAGTGCCAAATATTTGCATGAGAGATAAAGAACATAACCTATTCATATCTAATGACTTTCCTCTCCAAAATCTTTTGAGGTTGCTTACATTTTAATATCCATCTGCTCTTAAAAATGGATTTCTTTTTTGAAGACCATCTGCATTTTTGCAGCGAGACACCCAATTCCTTCCTTACCTTCAATACTGAATGTTGGCTTCTTTCCATAAAGTGCATGCTTGCCACACTGCCCAGTAGATTGTGTTCTTGCCACAGCAAAGGAAAAAAGAAACTCTGAGTGATGTAGCATATAGTGTTTTATTTCTTTCTTTAGGGCATCATAGAAGCATGTGGTACAGTGAATATGAGGACAGGTTGTGATGTTAAGTTGCTCTTTCTTCTTATTCTGGCTTCATCAGTTGCGTGATCTTGAATACATGACTTAATTTCTCTAAGTTCCTTTAGCTTATCTTTAAATGAAAATAGCACTACACATCTTCTTAGAATTGTTTGGATGATTAAATGAGAAAATGTATACAGTGATTAAATGCTCAGTAGAAGGTAGCTGTTGTATTTCTGCAGTGTCTCAGAAACACAAG
Source organism: Crocuta crocuta (assembly GCF_008692635.1). Classification (NCBI taxonomy): domain Eukaryota; kingdom Metazoa; phylum Chordata; class Mammalia; order Carnivora; family Hyaenidae; genus Crocuta; species Crocuta crocuta. Next base: position 2,041,815 of record NW_027530851.1, on the reverse strand, counting down.
AAATGCCAATGTGGAGGGAAAAGTAGCTGTCCACTCTATTGGGACATGACCGCTAATTTATTTCCTGTCAGTTAAAAAACTCATGCCATTAGTTTCAAAGATAGTGATGGGTGAACCGAAGTATATTTCTACCAAAAAAACCTTTTTGGAAGGGTTACATGCAAGCTAGAGATAGGACATGGTTTTCCATGTGCATCTCTTCGATGAGGAGCTTAATATTCTTGAATTCAATGGTTCTCAAACTTACCTTATTAAAAGCATCATCTGTGGATCTATAAAGACAACAGAAATAACCAACAAAAACAACAAACAAAAGTATGGTTGGGCCCAGCCACAGGCACACTCAGTCAGGAGGCCAATGGATAGAGGTATAGCAACTAATTTTTAAAGAGTTCTCCCTTTATTTTTGATGCAGAGTCAAATATTGATAGGATTTCTAAATCCCCCCTCCCCCCCCCATATTCAGAGTCAGATGCCAATTTATTACCCTGACAACTCAGGAAAGTCATATTCTTAAGGTAATTTACTTCTGGAAGTGGAGAAAAAGACTGTTTTTGGTTTTTTAATAAAATAGTGTTTCTATGAAGAAGAGCACTAATAAAAAATGTCAGGAAATAATTAATTTTTAACAGTATTAAACTACTTGTTAAAAAGATATTTAAAAAGTGTCAGCACATTAACAGAAATATGAAGTTAATTGAAGGCAGTAGAAAAACAGAATTAGGGAAGCAGAAAGTTGAATATAATATAGAAGAAAATTTGAGGTAAAAATTTATAGTATAAGGATTAAATGAAAATAATGAGAATAAGTAAAAGAGACAAAATAATATGAAAAGAGAATATATAAAATTTAGGATCAACACATTCAATTTAAGAACGATTAGAAGCAAATAATACAAACAAAAAACAATAATCAAACATATGACTAAAGAGATGTTCTCAATTGAAAAGGGAACAGGTTTTTACTTCTGGCAAAAAAGAACAATAAGATACTCATATCTTAGACATGTGGTGCAAACTTTAAAAAATTTTTAAGATTAAAAAATTTTTAAAAATCTTAGCAGATAAAAGAACAGGTTATCTACAGCTTACAGAAACTGAGGGTTTCTTAAAATTCCCCATGACACTAAATATCAGAATGAAACAATTTTATAGAGCCTATACTTGAATAATTTAACATACATTTAATATGTAGAAGCTACAGAAAAATATCCTCAGGTGTATAAGAACAAAGAAAATAAACCACCCATAAAAGTTTCTAGAAATAATATATTTCTTTTTTAAGAATATATTCCAATTACACTAAGGAACAAAATATTCATGGCATAAAAAAAATTTATAGTAAACATTGTAATCATTAAGTAAAGAAAGTTAAACTGAATAATTACTATAATATGAGAAACTTGAGTGCAAATGCCATAAGTAACATTAAAACATTAACATTTCACAGTATCTGTGGAAATCTGTAATTTTTTATTAAACTCACAAAATTTTGTAACTCGGTATAAGAGGGGGAAAAGTTATAAAACTCCAAATTTCAAATCGTATAAAATCAAAAATCATATTTCTTTTTCTGCTTTTATTATACAAAGATTTGTTTGAGTTTATTTTGAAAACTTAAATACTAACAGAATTTGATTAGAAGATAATATTGAAGAAAACATCAATCATATCTTATGAAGACCATAAGGGGCATAGAAAAGGGTTTACAAAACAAACAGAAAACACTCTATTAAGATAACAGAAAAAGTAACCTCACCAATAGTGACAAATAAAAGTTATTTAAACTCTTCAAAAATGACAAAGCAACTTGCTTAATAAACAAATTCAACTATATGTTGCTTACAAGAGATGTAAGGAAACCAACAAAAAGTTGACTGAATATTTGATAATGGCTCAGTGGGCAAATATAAATTGATGTCAGACGTGGCTATACAAAAATCCAAAACAGTAAAATTAATGATCAAACAAACGTAAAGAGACAAGAAAGATCATAAATAATATTTTGATAAGTGAATTCACAATAAAGACAAATGGTGACATATGCAGGAATAAATGCGGGTCAATTGTGATAATTATGGCAAAGAATGTGATTCATGTAATGAGAATGGATTAAGAAATAATCATTGATAGATTAAGAAGTAAACATTGAATTCTACAAAATATATTTACACATGGTCATGAAACATACTGAAATACTCAACATATTCTAAATAATAGTAGTTTCTAGGTAACATCTGACCTTTATATAGACATATCCAAACTTAAAAGCAAAATTACAAAAATAAACATTTATTGCCTTGTTAAGTACTTAATATTTTTACACCACTGAGACAAGAAAGGGAAAAAAATAAATTGCAATCTAATTTAGATAAAAATAAGGATATTAATATTAAGATAATCTAGGGTGCAACCAAAGTTATATTTAGAAATAATTGTGTAGACTTATGGGATCATGTTGTTTAAAAAGAAAGCACTTAAGCATTCACCCAAAAGTTCTGAAATTTTTAAAAATCTTCTGTTTTAGGAGAAAATAAGGAAAAAAACCTCAGTCAAATGTTTAGAAAATAGAAAAAAGTAATTAAAAATAGAATTAATAAATGAGCCGGCAAACTGATTCTTGGGAAAAAGTAAAATAAAACATACTAAGCAGACAACATTTTATTTAAATTCCAGTCAAGAAATTTAAAACCATACAAATAATGGTAGAAATCAAAAAGGAGACATAATAAAACCTGAATTCATAGTAAGCTTCTTAATTCTCAGGGCTTTATTTTGTTCATTTTATTTATTTATAACCTTGCATGCACATAACCTAACACTTCATAGGTGTAGCAGGCTCTCATAAATATTTATAGATTGAATGAATATGGAAGATATTAAAAAATTGTAAGAGGACACTTTGCACAGCTGTGTACTCATTAACTCCAAGAAAAAGTTCGAGATTCAAAGACTTTTATGCTTAGTTTTTTTTAATCTTTTGAAGGCTAAATCCTTTTTAATTTGTCCTAGGATAAATATGGAAAACTTGGAAAATATGGAAAACTTTCTAGTTAATGAAAGTAGTAAAATACTAATACAATCAGACAAAAATAGAAAACAGAAAAGAAAAACTATCACATACATGAACAAACACTAAAAAGCAAAACTCACACAAAAATGAGAACAATATCACTTTTCTCCAATGGAAAAAATTAATAAAGTGCTAGCAAACTTAATTACAATATTTAAAAGATGGTTCACCATCTTAAAGTAGGTTTTCTCCTAAGGATGCAAAACTAACAATATAAGACGCTATAGCCTGTGGTTATGAGTATGACCTTGGGACCCAAGCAGCTTGATTCAGTTCCCTATTCTGTCACTTAGTAGTGGTGTGACCTTGAGCAAACAATTTAACCTGTCTGTGCCTTAGTTTACTCATCTGTATAAAGGAAATAATAATAGTATTAATCTTGAAGAATCAGTGGTGAAAATTAAACGATATGTAAAATGATGAGCATGGCACCTGGTATATATCAGTGTCACTATTATTATTATTACTAGTATTTATCACTATCATTATTTCAATTAATAATCTCAGGAGCCATCATTGTCAGACTTTTGCTCCAGGGCAGTAACACGTATAATTGCTAAAATTGTTATTTTATAGTATTTTGATTAGCAACATGATTAAAGAAAATCAAAAAAAGGGGAGGAAACCTGTATTATATAATAAGTGAAAATATCTCTAATTTCAGTATTCTTCCTTTTGCAGGCCCAGGAAAGCTTTCCTTTAAGGTAGATGTGTGTCACTATTTCATGGCCCATGACTGAGTCTAACCTAGGGAGAGCCGAAACTCTGGGGAACATGCATACCTTTGGTCCTATGATACATTACAATAATGATGTACTTATACTTTAAGTAGGAGGATTTTGTCAGCTAATATCTGTGACTGCTCAGTGGTAAAGCTGGAAATAAAGCAGTGGATGAGCTATTTTCCAAAGTCTAGTGGTAGATTTGGAGGTGGCACTGACCCCATGTTTTTAACAGGAGATTATGTTTACTAAGGAAACATGGCAGATGGAGGTGGGCGATAACCTAGCAAATGGCCCATTTCATCCCTCAGGCACAGGGAAGGGCTATGGGTTTCTCTTCTTTTTTTTAATATTTATTTATTTTTAAGAGACAGAGTGAGACAGAGTGTGAGAGGGGCAGAGAGAGAAGGAGACACAGAATCTGAAACAGGTTCCAGGTTCTGAGCAAGCATTTAGCACAGAGCCTGACGCCGGGCTAGAGCCCATGAACCGTGAGATCATGACCTGACCGGAAGTCGGACGCTCAACAGACTGAGCCACTCAGGCGCCCTTATGGTTTTCTCTTCTAAGTCCTAAATGCTGATCTCAAAGCCTGTGCTTGCTTTTACTGTATAGAATAAACTTGCCACACTCCTTTGTTTTGTTTTGTTTCCTTTTTATTTTAGAGCAAGACAAAGAATGTGAGCAGGCGTGAGGGCAGAGGGAGAGAGAAAGAGAATCTTAAGGAGGCCCTATGCTCCACGCAGAGCCGATGTCCGGGCTCAATTCCATGATCCTGGGATCATTACCCGAGCTGAAATGAAGAGTCCGAGCTCAACAAACTGAGCCACCCAGGCACCCGCCCTACTCCGTATTTTAAAATATGAAATGATGATCAAATTACCCTTTCAATTATTGTAAACAGTTGTGCAACTGAAAAGATTATCTTCTTCCGGGAACCCCACACAGCCCACCCAGGAATCCTAAGAAGTGATCGGTAAATTGATACAGTAAGGAAAAAAAATCGGACTTTGATTCATCACCACTGTGTTCACTACTATATCACTGTCCTAGTCGCATCAGAATTTCATTGTCACTCAAAACTACCCTGCAGTCACTGAAAGGCAGCAGCCAGGACACCCGTACAAAGCCTACCACATGTAACAGCACCAAGAGTTTATGCCGACCAACTATGGTATTACTAGTATTTGCTATGATAAATAAGCCTGTATCACAACGTTGAGGCTGTGGAATTTCTCTCATGGACTAAACTTTACCTTAACGCAATTACTTCCTCTCCCTGGAGCCTTAGGAACACTTTCGAGGTCGCAATATCCTCTTAGAGATTAACATGGATGTTAGATTTACATTAAGCACCAGAATCTCTAAGGAGAAAATTTATAGCTATTGCTTCGACTTCAGAAGCTGATCTGGTTGCCCAAAAGAAGGATGCCCTGGGGCGCCTGGGTGGCTCAGTCAGTTAAGTCTCTGATTTCGGCTCACGTCATGATCTCACAGTTTGTGGGTTTGAGCCCCCCATCAGGCTCTGTGCTGACAGCTCAGAGCCTGGAGCCTGCTTCGGATTCTGTGTCTCCCTCTCTAACTGTTCTTCCCCTGCTTGTGCTCTCTCTCTTTTTCTCTCTCTCTCTCAAAATAACTAAACTTAAAAAAAACCCCACAATTCTTTAAAGAAGGATGCCCGCAAAATTTATGGGAGACACCTCAGAGTGAAAGATAGCACTAAAATAATTAAAATTATGTAAGTTTTGGAAAGTTACTATTCAAAAATATTTATTGTTTCAAATTTTGCTGTATTATGTTCATGGAACTAAAAATGCAATTCTATTCAAAAATTGCTTTCAAAATTGAATTTTGTATTTAAGGATAAAACTACTATATATTTGTATACACTAAAGAAGGTTAAAAAATTATATTGATTATATAAACTATTAGGAAAGGAATATTCATGGTACATTTTCACATACTTTACCCAGTTGCTTAGCTGATTCTGTCTCTACTACCATGTCCAGAAACAGAGGAATGTGTTTTTTAAGATATGTAATTACTATTTTTACTTTTTCCATAAAATTGTCTGTAGTACTTTTGAATTAGAATTCTATGTTGAAAAATTTGAAATCACTGACATTTTCCCTAAAAATTTCTTTGCAAAAGAGGTAAGAAATTATCCTTTCTAAATTTGCTGAGGAAGCTGGTAATCTCCAAATAATTGCTGTTAGATGAAATAATCCAACTTATTTTAGACTGGGGTAAATATTTCAACACAAATATTTTCATAGACACTGCCTTTTTACTTTCACTTAGAGTAGTTTTCTTCAACAAATATTTTTATAAGACAACATTTGTGAAATAAGTTGTCTCTATTTATGATTCCCCTGAAACTTTTACCAAATTTAGATACTGCATAGTTGTAGGCTTTCTAAATTTTGTTTCATTGCAATACAGGTATAAATTTATTCAGTTATAGGAGATCTGTCAACTAATTCTTCCTGCAAATCAGGTGCTTCAAAGCTGTTATGCAATTTCAAAACTACATTTTCTACACTTTCCATGATTTCATTCAACTTGTTCAGCTTCCCATTACTTTTGTAGCAAGTGTCTTATCCGTTTGCAAGATATTGTCTTCAATAATTACAATTTGCTAAAAGCTTTAATCTGAAGATGTTGCTTTTCTTGCCACTCCATCTATTGAATACTTTCCTTAAAATTTTCTAGCTGATTTTGAACAAAGTGCAACCAAAATTTGAAGAAATCCTTTATAAAAACATTAATATCTTTGTAGGACATTAAGGCTGATTAATAGAGTAGTTATTTATTGCAGCATCTGGGTGGCTCAGTTGGTTAAGCATCTGACTCTTGGTTTCAGCTCAGGTCATGATCTCAGGGTCATGGGATCAAGTCCCACAACTGGCTCTGTGCTAAGGATGGAGCCTGCTTGGAATTCTCTCTCTCTCTCTCTCTCTCTCTCACAAATTAAATAAATAAACTTAAAAAACGTAGTTATTTAAAGACTCAAACATTGCTAACATCTTACTGAGGAGAGGCTGGAAAAAGAGAAAAGTATACTTTCAGTCTAAAAATGTTTTATTTAATATTGGCTTTATCAGTATTAGTTATTCCAATTGTGTAAACTATAAAAATATTCATAGATATTCACAATTGTAGCTTCTATGTCAATTAGAATATTACAGTTTATTTGGGTGAAGTTATGAATTTTATATGCACTACAGCCAATCCCCAATACATTTCTCCTCCACAGGTTCCTTAATTTAGTGACAGCATTGTTGTTACCATGCAGATGTGCACCACAAAGTTTTCTATTCATGCTGTCACCACAAAAACAAATGCTATAATCTCAGTGTTGCACTTTTAACATTCATAATGATATCAGATGTTTTACTTTTGAGAGAATAAATTCCAAAGCTTTACTTTGATTGCTGAAAGCATATGGAAAAAAAAAGAACAATTATTGAGATTACTGATTTTCAATTTGAAGCATCTGCTGATACAAAACTGATGTCCTTTAAACTTAAGAAGTTCTGCTACCAATGGAGCCACATTTTTTGCTATCACTTCCAGCTTTGTGCCTGCACAAAAACTTGGAATTGAAAATGAGCAGCATTAACCTAAACCAACAGTCAATTGATCTAAGTGAAAATTCATCCTTCCAAGAGTGACATTAAGCACATCTTTTGTGGCTGCATATTTAAAATTGTCTTTTTGGGCACAGTCTCCCTAAAATAGCAAATTTTGGTTGATACTGCTGACTTCCCAGAAGATACTTTTTGTCCTTTACTTTTTTTCTCAGTGATATCACTATGGACTTTGTGATAAGTGGAAAATTTAGTATGTATTTTTTTATTTAAACATGAACTTGCATTTCTTGCGGTCATCGATGACAAAAGAATTTATTACTAAATTCAAAAGGTATTACCAAACAATATGATACATAGCTATAGATCTACAATTGGTAGGTGACCTCATTGTAGGAAGAGCATTTAAGATACTTGTTAAACATTTTAAACCTGAACTG
>NW_027530851.1:1981929-2033714 GCF_008692635.1 Crocuta crocuta | reverse complement strand
ATATATATATATATATAAAACCCTTCTTTCTGGAATCCTGGTGGCTTTATGAATCCTGAAGGCCCCGCAAACTAACACAACTGGATATATATTTTTTAATGTTTATTTATTGACTTTGAGAGACAGACAGAAAGCATGAGTGGGGAGGGGCAGAGAGAGAGGGAGAGAGAATTCCAAGCAGGCTCCACACTGTCAGTATAGAGTCTGAAGTGGGGCTCAATCTCACGAACCACAAGATCATGACCTGAGCCAAAATCAAGAGTCTGACGCTCAGTCTACTGAGCCACCCAGGTGCCCCACAACTGGCTATTACATCAATAATCACTGGCTGAAGAACAGCGCTGAATACATATAATACTTCTGGAATCACCATCAGGACAAAAGGAGTTAGCTGCCCATACCTGAAGTCCCAGCACATTCTCCTTAAATCTCGAAATGATTAAAAAAAAATTAAAAGGACAGAGAGGCTTTTGCTTGTCATATTCTAGTGCATATGCCTCATACCTACTGCCAGGAAGAGAATGACAGGGGCTGGAAATAAAGCAGCAGTCTACCAGAGCTATCCTGACTTACTTTGATACAACTATTAATAATAAAACTTGAAAAAAGTAAAATACTTGGACATATGCTAACTGATCAGGATCCTAGGACAAAAAGGTAAATCAAGTCTTCTTTGCACACTGGGGTGATCACCCTTCCAAAGGCACTGCTTATTTTAGCGACTGTTCACTGAGGGCTAGGCCTTATGATTTTTTGGAGATGAAATGGTAATCAAAATATGATCCCCACTCTCTGTGTGTGCCCAGTTTGCATAGTTCAATTTTGTAAAGCATGCAGTTTTCAAAGGCCATTCTCACAGTTAACTCCTTTGATTCAGAGATGTTTTGGGAAGCATATCATCCTCCCTGCCACTGGTTATGAGACCCTCCCCCGAGGACACCCAATGTGGGAGAGCACAGTGTGTTTGAGCTGTTTTGAGAATACCACCCCTTCTCAGCATCAACAGGACAGGCCTTAGCTGTAAGTAGGCTTTCTCATTCAGCTTCTTCTCTTGATGCCACTCAGCAGCCTTGAAAGCAGCCAAAGCCACAGGAATGTCAGGGTGATTATTGGCCAATGTCAAACTTACTTTGGAGCAGAGGCCCTTTAAGTTCAGGAGACAGATTTACCTTTCTTACAGCCTTAATAGAATTAAGCAAATCAGCACTTCCTGCTGAAGGCAGGCTGCACAGCCACCAAGCTAGCAGGATCATTAAGAAACCACATGTGTTTAAAATAAAATTGTTTCTAACAGTAAGTCTCAAATACCTGCTATTCTGGCATACTTTTTGATTTTTCAGATTCTGTCAAGCTGTGATGACTTCAACCTTATTCTTTGAAACACTCTCCTTTTCTTCTCTTCCTCTATTCATCTATTAAATTGAATTTCCTCTAATGAAAAGAGAAATCGAATATAATCAAAATATACTTGAAGATCAAACTGGTGCCATGTTTTTCTTCCTCATAAGACTTTTGCACCCCATTTCAATCAGTGGTCCCATTTTTATTTCTGTGTTTCCAAATAGGAAACCCTGACTTTCTCACTGCTTTCGGTTCACGTAAGCTGTCATTCTCCAGGTTTTGTCATATTTTCCTAAGAAATGACCCTTGCAATTTCTGTTTGCTCTTCATTCCCATGCTCTGTCTCCAATCTGACCCTTAATTACCTCTTCTCTGTGAAAATGAACCCAAATCTCCACCTTCGCTAGCCTAGCATTGCAAGAGGGTAGAGCCAGAATGGCTGGGTGTCTGCACCAGCTGTTATCTACTAGGTAAACTTGGTCAGATTACTTAACCTCTTTATACCTCAGTTTGTAATCTGTAAAATGGGTCTAATAACAGTACTTGTTCTCACAGAGATGTTGTGAGGATTAAATAAATTATATGTAAAGCACTTTGAGAAGTGGTTGGCCATCTCCTCACCTTTAGGAAATCAAGTAGGGCAGACATCATCTATTTACAGTCAATGCATAGAAGCTTTAAAAATGCTTAAGGCAACTCTCTTAGCATGACAAAGCCAAGGTCATTAGTCTGATATAAGATCCAAAAAATTCCTGGGAAGGATATAAATTCCTCCTGTACATGAGATCGTGGTCGTCAGAAGAAAATCAATCCTCAGGATTTGGGGCATATGTTTGATTTCAAATGTTCCAGAAAAACAACATCCTCAGTCCAGAATACACACCTTGCACAAAAATTGGAACTTTTTGGGGTGCCTGGGTGGCTCAGTCAGTTAAGCATCAGACTTCAGATCAGGTCATGATCTCATGGCTCGTGGGTTCGAGCCCTGCATTGGGCTCTGTGCTGACTGCCAGCTCAGAACCTAGAGCCTGTTTCAGATTCTGTATCTCCCTCTCACTCTGAACCTCCCCTGCTCATGCTGTCTCTCTCTCTCTCTCTCAGAAATAAATAAAACATTTTAAAAAATCTAAACTTTTCTCTGTACTTCATTTAATAATTTATCCGACAGTGATCAATATTTTGAACATTTCAACCAGAGGTGTTCAACATTATTTTGAAAAAGTGTTACTAAGTATACATCTATCAATTTTTTTCTTTATTCACACATGTACAACAAATTTGTTGGGAAAAAAAACTCTTTGTATCTATTTTATAAGTCACAAATATTAAATTATAATTTTTTAAAGAAAAGTTATGATTTTTTGGAAATAAATTCTTTGAGAGTAAATTTACGTTAATTACATCAGGACCCAAGTTAATCTGAAGGTGAGAGAATATAGATAAAAGTCCCTTGCAGCATGTCCAAATATGACATATTCAATCATACAACTGTGTTTTCATGTTTCAGGATATAAGGAATGCACTTCTTCATGGAAATTCAACTAACATCTCCTACCCTATTGTTCTATACCAACTCTCTAAGTTATAATCTGTCTTCACCTTTAATGGGTAATAATCACTGTTATTAATTATTAAGCACCTATAGTTTTCCTACATTAGGATACATGCTTAAAATACACCATTCCTAGATTCATATTGTTAGCCCTATAAATGTCTGTGACTTTTTGGGAGGGTACATAGGCTCACCCTGCTCTTGCGTTTGGCTAGTTTTCACCAGTAACTGTCTTTGTGTTACCATTGTTCACATCATAAATATCTGAAGAGGTGGTCCTGACAGAAGAAAGACACACATCCCTGAAGAAGTTTCAATAAGTTTTTTACTTCATGTTACTAACGACTGAACAGAAATTTAAACTATTAAGATATGAGGCCGAGCAGGAATAATCCCCTAGTCAAACTCAGTCCAGCTATGGTTGTTCTTGACCCTGGGCCTCATTGCCCAGACTTCTACATCTCTCTTTCTGGGCTGTAGCTCCTCTTCAACAGTTATTATGCTTCTCTTCTACTCTGATATCTTACAAATCTTTACAGCTTCCTGAAATGGGTCATAGGATTTTTTTTATCTCCCACCAATTTCTTCTGCCAAGTATTTGGAAAAGGTAACTAGGATTTGGAGAACAAAGGAGACCATTAAAGTCTCCAGGGTGGGCTTCTGCTTTAGTTTGCTACATGTTTTGCTTTTTTTCTTTTTTTGTAGATTTGTTTTTCCACCTATTCTTCTTTGTCTTAAAAAAAAAAAGTTCATTTTCTCTCAATAGAATTCATTATTTCTTCTTAGAAGCTCCACATCATCCTGAAACCACAATTTTGGATCTTATTAGACAGTAAGAGAAATGATTTCTCCCCAAACTGGAGATTTATTACAATTCATCTTTTATTTATTTCTATTAATATGGAGAACCACTATTCTGGATCTGGATCACTTCTTCCCAATCCCTGTTTATTTGTTTGTTTGTCCTTTCATTATGTGGAAGAAAAAACAGTCCTGTTACAGAAAAAAATGCAACTGTAATCCTCACATTAACATTCTAAGACAGGCACCTAGCCTTAACATACAAAGACCTGTTAATTTATTAGAATTTCATACTATATCATTAGCAGAAGTAGAAATGATCTGTTGACACAAAGTCAACAGGACAAAGCTTTTAGGTAAGAAATATCAAGGGGCACCGGGGTGGCTCAGTCAGTTAAGTGTCTGACCTTGGCTCAGGTCATGACCTCATAATTCATGAGTTCAAGCCCCACCTTGGGCTCTGCACTGACAGCTTGGAGTCTGGAGCCTGCTTCACTCATGCTCTGTCTCTCTCTCTCTCTCAAAAATAAATTTAATTTTTTTTTAAATTTAGAAATAGCATCAAAATATATTGAGAGGCAAAGCTTAAAATATCAAAAATTCTAAAATATGCAGAAAAATTATGACCAGCATTGCTAATACTGTTATTATAACAAATACCACAACCACCGTGTGATTTGAGACCACCTCAGAGACCAAGGGATGCCATTAACCTAGAGTGACTAAAGGAAACTTCCCTCTTCTGGTCATGCTTGGATCCCTTATTCTCTTGTGGCCTGCTACCTTATTGTTCTCTTATCTTCTGCTTTGTGAACTGACCTGTGTCCCTAAATATCATAAGTTGACTTACAGAGGACAGGTTTCTTCTATATATCAGCCTGAGAGGTATTTACAGAGAATTACTATTATAGAAAATTGTTGAGAAATAATAGTTAAAATTAAGTTACAGTTCTACAAAGGCAAAAACTGACTCTGGAGATTCCTTTGAGCTAACTCTGTTCTCCCAGTGATGTGGCTTGAGATAGAAGTCTGAGTCCATACTGATTTTAACCTTTGTCACAGTAGGGCTTCTACTAAAATTCCGGGTGTTTACCAAAGAAGTTGAAAACACTAATTCAAAAAGACATGCATATTCATATTCATTGCAGCATTATTTACAATAGCCAAGAAATGTTCACTGATAGATGAATGGATAGATTCATCAAAGGAACAATACTCAGCCATAAAAAAAGAATGCAATCTTGCTATTTGCAACAACATGGATGGACCCAGGGATATTATACTAAGTGAAATAAGTCAGATAGTGAATTACAAGTACCATATAATTTCACTTTTATGTGAAATCTAAAACACAAAACAAATGAACAAACAAACAAAAACAGAAACAGAACAATAAATAAGAGAACAAATTGGTGGTTGTCAGAAGGGAGAGGGGTTAGGGAGGATGGGTAAAACAGCAAAATAAGGAGATTAAGTGGCACCAACTTCCAGTTATAAAATAAATAACTCACAGAGATGAAAAGTACAGCATAGAGAAATACTCCATAATATTGTAATAACTTTGTATGGTGACAGGTGGCAGCTATCCTTATTGTGGTGAACATTGCATAATGTATAGAATTGTTGAATCAATGTTGTGCACCTGAAACCAATATAGCATTATATATCAACCATAACTCAATAATAAAATTTTTAAAATTAAAAAAATAAAGTAATACAAAAAATTCTCATGTGAACATCTAACATGTAAGTAATCAAATGTAATTTTTGGATTTTATGTCTCAAGATAGTCTCCTATCATTAGGCTGTCAACCAAGAAAAAAGTTACTAAATTCCTGTGATATCATTTTAATTCTCATTAATACATGCATATATTCTTCTATGAACATATTTAACTCATATGCTGTTAAATAATATAAGATCAAGCTATTGCCATTCTTGGCAATCACTATAGATAATTGCACCCTATATTTCTTCCATCTGTGTGGTTTTTATTTGGGACTTCACAAACCCAAGATGATACAATTATATTTAACTGTGTTCTCTCTATTTTTGAGCTACTGCTTAGTGATTCTGTTGCTGCTTGAGGGAAACAGCAAGGCCCTGAAGAAGGAACAGGCATCTTGCCAGGTGGGATCTTACAGTATGAGACTGAGACCAGGCAGAAGCATGTCTGGGCCTTAGCCCTGCAGCGCCAAGATTTCCTATGACCCCAGATGTCCTCCAAATCAAGAACAGTTTCTCTGGTTTATGCATTACTATCACAAAAACTTTAATATGTATTTAACAGCAGCCTAAAACAGCAACAGGGATTTGTGGAAAAGCCAAGACAGTCTGATCCAGAAGTCTTCAGTTCTTATTTACATAAAAGTTCCCTTGCACTCTAAAATAATGGATTATACTTTTTATCTTGAATAGAATACCCTAATCTGATTAAACAGAAAATATTTTTAAACATTATTTTAAAGAGTTTGCATTGTTCAACTCAAGTAGTGTAAAGTCGTAGACATTCAGAAGAGAAATTAAGCACTTTTCAATGATTAGGTTCAAATCAGGTACTTTGGGTGATTTTTTTTTTTTTTTTTTTTGAAATCTTAACACTTGTTTAAATCCAAAATGCCTGAAGATAAAACAGATTGCTAATAAGAGGCAGCAGCTGTGAACCTGGAGATCAAGGGTATGCCTAAGGTGAGAATAGCCAAAGACAAAAGGCCAGGTACAAGAGTCAACTCTCCATCAGAAGAGGAGAAGTCCTTGATGAGAGAAGGGAAGATTTAGGAAAAGGCAGGACAGATATGTTTGGCAAAGGAATAGTCACTAACCTTTGTGTGTGTGTGTAAATGAAGTTGAGAAATTGCAATCAGTTCATGAGAAACATAAAGAAAAAAGTTAAGTGCATTTTGGAGGAAATTTAAAATATAATTAGTTGTAAAAGTGATTACCTATGCTCTCTTGTTTCTCTAGAATACACTACTCTAACAAAATATATGAAAAATCTAACACGTGCCAAGTTCCAAAAGCTCTCCAATCTAAACATATTAGTTGTTTTTTTAATTTATGAAAGTTATCATTGCTAATTTCTGCAACAGAGGTAGGGCATTAGCTAACTGAAACCTATACCTCAGAAACAGAGCAATCTGGCTAGACCAGAGAGGAAGGTCAAGTTTCCATCTGTTGCCTTTGGATTACTAGAGGTTCAAGTCCTTTGCCACTGACAAGCAGTCCTTGAAGCTACCTTTCTCTTACAAGATGCCCATGGTCATTCCTTTCTTCCTCACCCACACATCTATCCAAATGTTTTTAATCCTACACACACTGAATTTTGTTACAACTCACATTTTTGCCCATCTTATATTGACCCAGCTAAATAACGTCTCATATACAAAATGCTGTTTTTCATCAACTACCTGATGAATAATTCTTTTTGGTCTATTATCTAGAATTTTGCTAGTTGCCTGGCAAAAAGCGTCAGGCCTCTGCCAAAGCAGTAGTGGATAATATCTGAGAGGGTCCAGGTCTTTGCTAGGAAGAGTATATCTGTGGCTCTTTCTCACAATGTTTAAAAAAAATTAAAACAACATCTTTACTGATATTTAATTTATATAAAATAATGTTCACTTCTTTAAAGTATATAGTGCAGGAGCACCTGGATGGCTCAGTTGGTTAAGCGTCCGACTTCAGCTCAGGTCATGATCTCACAGTTCGTGGGTTCCAGCCCCGCATCGGGTTCTGTGCTGACAGCTAGCTCAGAGCCTGGAGCCTGTTTCAGATTCTGTCTCCCTCGCTCTCTGACCCTCCCCTACTCATTCTGTCTCTCTCTTTCTCTCTCTTAGAAATAAATAAAACATTAAAAAATAAAAAAATAAAGTATATAGTGCAATCAATAGCTTTAACATACCTGCAGATTTTTGCAACCATTACATGATCTAATTTTAGAACATTTTTATTATCCCAGAAAGGTATCTCGGACCTATAGTCACTCCCTATTTCCACCTTCTACTTTAAGTCCTACATAACCACTAATCTACTTCCTTTCCTTATATATTTGTCTACTCTGAACATTCCATATACATGGAGCCATACAATATATGGTCATTTGTAAGTATCACTTTCATCCCTGTTGTGGCATATATCAGTACTTAATTTCTTTTTATTACCTAATACTATTTTATTGCATGGATATAACATACTTTATCTTTATCATATCTTTATCTTATCTTTATCATCAGCTAATGGAGATTTCCATTTTTGTCTATTATGAATAAAGTAGATATGAACATTTGTGTACAAGTTTTTGTGTGGATATGTGTTTTAATTTCTTTTGAGTAGCTCCCTAAGAATGGAATTTCTGGGTCTTATGTTTAATATTTGGAACAACTGCCAAACTGTTTTTCAAAGTGGCTGTATCATTTTACATTTCCAATTATATTAGGATTTCCAATTTCTCTACATCCTTTTCAACATTTGTCTTTATCTATCTATCTATCTATCATCTATCTATCTATCTATCTATCTATCTATCTATCTATCTATCGCCATTCTCATGCGTATTAAGTGGTACTTCATTGGGCTTTTGTTTTGCATTGTATATTTAACTTGTATGACTGATCAAATTGAGTGACTTTTCAATTGTTTATTGGCAATCTGTATACCTTCTTTGAAGAAAGTTTATTCAAATCCTTCACTTTTAAAACTTGGATTGTTTGTCTTTTACTAATGAGTTGTAATAGTTCTTTATATATTCTAGAT
The DNA here is from genome assembly GCF_008692635.1 of Crocuta crocuta. Taxonomy (NCBI): domain Eukaryota; kingdom Metazoa; phylum Chordata; class Mammalia; order Carnivora; family Hyaenidae; genus Crocuta; species Crocuta crocuta. The sequence continues at coordinate 2,025,271 of NW_027530851.1, read as the reverse complement.
ACAGGTCCCTTATTAGATACATGATTTGCAAATAGTTGCTCCAGCCTGTGGGTTTTCCACTTTCTTCATGACACCTTTTGAAGCACAAAAGCTTTTAAGACTGATGAAGTGCATCAATCTACCTTCTTTTTAATCAAATCATTGACATATCCAAGGTTACAATGCTGACTTCATCTGCTCCCTAGTGGAAAGGGAAAAGGATCCACTTGTAAGGCACTGGAAGTCTATGTATACCATGACTCCTCACGAACACCAATTCTTGCTTAATTTTAATAAGTTTCTTTAAGCACATCCTGGCCTGGCTTCTCCTCCCACTGTATTGCCACCCGAAAGTCCCCAGGCACAGAAGAACAGAGCAAGACGAGACTGGTTATAAAGTAGGCAGTTAGAAGAAAAGCCTTACTAAGAGGATGTTCAACAAGGTGCTCAAGGGAGAACCACAGGTGTGCAGTGATAGGATGCTGCTATGGCAGGAAAGTGATGGCCACTTCCTACGTTTATTTTGATAACAACATGTAATAATAAAGGGTTTCTCTGCTTCCTGCAGCTGGGATTGCAGAGGGGAGGACAATGGACTCTGGTAAGGTGATATATGTGGGATGACTTTCTAGCAGAGTGACATAATTAATAGTTTATACAATATAAGCCTCTGGCAAGAAATCCTAATTTTGAGAAGTAATTTCCACCTGCAGGAAGTCAATTCTGACTTCACAGTTGTTCCATGGACCCAAGAAAGATGAATGGGAAGAGAAAGTGAAGGACATTGCAAAAATTCACATTTGCCATTGCTGGTATGTGTCACCAGTGCCCAATGACTTCTACCTCCCAAATCGTATGTGAATGGCTCTCACCAGTAGAACCTGAACTACATCCAGATTCCTTTTAGTAAGGAATTCTGGGAAAATCAGCTGCCAGCCTTCTGATACAGGGAGACAGAGGCAGGGTAGAATGGATGATATTTGCCAAAGACAACGTTCAGAGTAGAAACCTTGAGAGGAATCAGCATTATTGATATCCAATACAGAATATGAAGAACAAGTTAAAGTAGGTCTCTGAGGCTGTAGAGGAAAAAGAACAAATAGAAATGTACAAAGGACCATATAGTAGATGTGGGTGGCAGAGCCTGGTAATCTGGTGTATATATATCGGACATTGCTGAGGGGTGAGAAACAATATTGAAGAACATAATAGAAGCAAAGTTTCCTCATCTCAGTGTGTGGATTGAAATTCATAAAGTAACAGAAATTTGGTTCTAGATGGGCTTTAGCCAAATTTGATAATATCAAGGATTATTTAAAACATAGAGCAATAAACACCCTTGAGAAGAATTTTTAAATGTAGGTTGCTAAATATAAGAAATTTGCATGCTACAAATGAATGTGTAAATTTATACACCAAAAAGTCCCATGGTTGTCATTATCTTGATATGAAAACTACATGTCACATATTGCAAAAGATAGACTGATGAAGCTAGTTAATTTTAGTTTTCTTGGATATAAACAGTTCCCTTAGGTTAATTGTTAAGCTTTCCTCTTTCAGGTACTATTTCTCCCTTTTGAAGGATTCTTTCTCCCTTCTTTCCCCCCATATGACATGTAGGCCCAGGGAAAAACATCCATGTCCTCATGACAGGACAAAGGCCAGAGAGTAACCTTCACTTGTACCCCTGGAAAGTAAGTTGTGTGATTTTTTTTAAAACTTGGTTGTTGGGAAGAGTAGCTGCTGTTCTCAAGTATTTCTTTCAGAGTATTGTGCAGACACCTGGGTCTGAGGTCTCTGATCCTGGGAAAGCCTCAAGAGGTCCCTGCATTGCTCAGCCTTCTGGTCTGGAACTCAAGCTTGTTCTGGTCAGGTCTCTTAGCAATTCCTTGTTCTTTATCAAAGCTTCCTCTTTCCTATTTTGTAGAACTTACTTTATGTCAAATCATGCTCCTCACTCTACTTTGATATATAGTAAAACATAGTGATCAGACTTGCAAGATTCACTCTGAAAGCTAATGGGAGAATTTTGGAATTTATGAAAGTCAACAAAACTTACATGTGAACACTAGAGTCTCCTTCGATATACACTGGTTTTTAACTTGAGATTCAAAGCTGATTAATCACATTTTTATTCTAGTATTGCCATAAACAATGATAATTATTTTTGATTCAAGGGTGGGAGAGCTGTGGGAAATTTAGGAAAAAATATACTTCTTAAATATGTCAAAAATTATTCCAATATATGTACAAAGAAACAATTAGACTTGTCCCAGGCAAAATGGAAGAAAATGGAACAATAAATAATATTATGGGAGAAAAAAATGTGATCCAAGAATTTCATAAAAAGGCAATGGTAAAATATGATCAATTTTATAAAGTTTCCTCCTGGAAAACTTACTCAAAATCATTCTGTGACTGAAAGAGTAATCACTAATAGGAATTGTAAGTGTGGGAAAATACATTTTAAAAGACTATCATTACCATTCTATTCCAATGAAATGCATTGACCTAAGTCTACCTGTTTTATAAAGAGTATTACTGAATCCAAAGAAAAACTTCTCTGCAAAGTTATATATACCATAAAAGTATAATTCAATAACAAATACAGCGCAAGTCTAACATTCTAGATTTTATGTGCAAGGTTAGCAAGTGTTAGTGGTAGGCATACTAAAATCACTAAATTTCTTGTTTTACAAAGTCTTTATACTATTCCTTCTCTTACCTTACACTTTTCTCCTTTTAACATTGTAGGAGCCCGACAGTGGCCACGAGAAAGTATGGTTAAGGAAGCAGAGATGTGCCTGCAAACAAGACTCTCTGAATGGGCAGATCATGCTTGCAAACAGGGTGTTCTGCCAAGAGGCCTGCACACAATATCCAAGGTTAATGATCCGCTCATATACGAGGGAACATGCCCTCCTTAAAAATAAGGAAGAGGCTGGAGTTCTGGGCAGGCCTCTTAGTAAACATGCTGTGGTCACTTCCTCCCTTTGCTCCCCTCCACCTCCCGTCCTTGGAACGTGCTTGGCTTTTTGTCCTTATTTGGTAAAAGAATGCATTTCGTGGATTTCCAGCTACCAGGGTATAAAAATAAAACGCAAGGGGGCTTGTGGGGAGTTTTCTCCCTCTGGCCGGAGTTGTGTCTTTGTCTGTCTTTTGTGTGTCTTGTCTTTGTGTCATTTTGCTGGCAACAAACATAATTATGAAATTAATATATGAATAATGTTAAAACAGGCTAAGAAAAAATTGTGTGGAAAAATAGTCTTTCTTCTTTAGTAAACTTTTAATAACTCTGGCAGATCTTTCATGCCTTTTTTATTTCCTTATTATTTTCTTTTTTAATTTTATAAAAAGAGAAAATATAGGTTTATTTTTTGGTAATTAAAACAATTAGAATTAAAAATAAACAGAATTAAGATAGAATAAACAATTAGAATTGATCAATATTCATAAACTTTTAAATATAATGAACTTTCAAATACATTGAAAAATTAAAAAAACAAATAAGACAGGGCTCATGTAGCAAAAGGAAAAACAACAAATGGTAAAGCATGAAAAATAACAGCAGAGAGAAAGGCCAAATATCATCTATGACTCTCAAAATAATCAGTGAAATTCTCATATTTAAAGCTTTTCAGATCAGAGTAGAAAAATCCAACTCTTTGCTGCTTACAATAGATGCAATGACATAGAATAAAAATAAAAATACAAGAATGATCAAAGACTTATTTGGCAGACATAAAATAATGGAAAGTGGTCCTGGAGGAATTAAAGGCAAAACCCTGCATTCAGAGAAATTTCCCAACTTTAAACATACACATTATTAGACAAGAATTAACAAGACAATAAAGTAAAATAAATAAGAATAAAAGAAAAAAGAAAATAATATTTTAAAAGCAAAATTTAATGGATTAAAATTAGGAAAAAATAAATTTAATGAGGCTATGAATTATTGGCAATAAAATTAGAGTAGACAGGTTCCTGGAAAATCTGATTAAGAAAAAGGAGAAAACAAAATTAGAAAGAGAAAGGGTACAAAACTCAAATAGAATACAATGTATGAGATTACAATGAAAGACCCTGTGAATGCAGTAAATACGTAAAATGGTGTGGAATGGATGATTTTCATAAAAGATATAAACTCACAATAAAAATTTATAAAAATTAGAAAAATCTGAATTGAATAATAACCACAGGTATAATGAAAAACATTTCAAAAATTGCTCTAAATTCTCCAGGGATTGTTTTACTAGTGAATTATTTGAAACTTTAAAAGAACTAGTAAACCCAATTCTATATAATTTGTTCCAGAACATAGGGGGAAAAATATGGAAAGCAATCAAATCTATTTTATGGATAAAGGATTATTCTGACATCAAAACCTGACAAACACTGTCCAAAAAAATAAAACCAAAGACAGATCTCTCTTATGAATATAGATTCACGGATGATCGATATTAGGAAATATATGTGCCTGGTATTTATTAGACACTCAATAAATGCATTCTTAGTCACTAAGGAAAGCAAAGCTATCCAGAGTGAATTTGTTGGCTTCCTGGCCCTACATCTACATATTTAATTCACATATGAATCCATTCTCACCTCATTTCCCTCTGTTTCAGAAGAGGGGGTAAAAAAGTCTTTGTCCAGAAATAAAAGCTTCCAATTGTATTCCGGATCCTGTTCTAGAAGCAAATCAACATCCTTGCTTTGTCAGTTATAACTTGCCTCTTTCTCTCTATTAACTATTTCCTTTCAGCTCTTGAAGAATGCTTCCTCAGTTCTTCATCCTCCTTCATTCATTACATTTCATGTACTTTGTAAGTACAAAGTGTCAAGCTCAGTCAAAACTCAAGACCAAATTACATGCAGGCCTTGCTCTCAAAGAGCTTTCAATCTGCAGAAGCCAGCTAAATCAGCAATTGCAGGGCAACATGGTAAAATGTGACTATGCAAAGGTACTACTAGAGCTCATTGGAAAGGCTTCTGGCAATGCTTCTCCAGTCAGTGCCATGCCTTTATTATTTCTTTCATTGACTACGTTCTAAAAAGAGTAGCTCCCATTAACCATCCCAATTTTTCATTTCCCATTAATCCCTCTTGTAGATCACTCCCTCACTGAAATCCCCATGACTGTGTATTCTTCTGCTTTTACTTCTTTGGCCTTTCTTACCTATTCTCTTTTGCAGACTCCTTCCACCCAATCCTTTATTATGATCCATGTTTCAGAGGAACAACCCTGCTTTTATATTCTCAATTCGCACACTCGTTTTCAATGTATGCTCTCTCTCATCTAGTTCCATGGTTTCAACTACTACCTAAATATCGGGTGTCAATCTCTACTCACAATACGTATTTCTCTTCTGAGGTCCAGATTTAACCTTTGCTCTCTCCTGAATCTCTTCGCATGAATGTCTATCTGGTATGTCAAATACATGCCCCAAACAAACTTTTCAAATCCTGCTGCTTTAGTGTAAACATTCTATAACAATGTGAGCCAGGACATCCCTGATACAGACAGAAACGGATGCATCACATCAAAACGTGAAGTTTATATGCATTCTGATTTCTTTGTTCTGATCCAAATATCATTAAGCAATTTTTGGTAATTCTAGTGTTCTACATGAGTAGAAACTTTTCTACTCAAAATGGCATAAAGTTCTTTTCTAATCAGTTATATTTATCATAGTTGGTGAATAAATAAGTATTTCAGTCCTTTACCTCGTGTTTTGTACAATTTGATGCTTTGAGTGTGCACCTTCCACTCCTCTAAGTCTGGAATATGAAACAGAATGAATTATTAAGTCTGGAGGGCTGAGTCTAGACTCTGACGTGTGATGAATTCACCAGTAGAACAATGATAAAATATTATTAGGGACTGGGATAGCATTTCCAGCTGTCACTTCTTTTGTCTCACTGTGAGCCCACTCACACGTTGCCCTCTGTCAGCAGAAAGGTCATCCTATCGGTGAAGTGTTCCCTACTGCTCTGTTCAGAATTTGTCCCTCTCTTGTGTTCTCTCACAGCACTCTGTTCCTGACCGTTCTCCCTTTTTCTTGCAGCTGCTTGTCTCTGAACTCCTATGCCTGGCACATAATACGTGCTCACAAGTGTTCATTTAATCAACTAATTCCGCTCCTGGTGTTTTGTCCAATTCTTTTTCCATATTTCTCTTGAATTATTAGACTGAACACAAATAGGATACCTTTGCAGAAACCAAGGCTGATCTTGTTATCAAGTAAGACTGGTACAATATGGTCAGGAAGTTATTCTAATTCCATCCAGAGCTAAGTGTTTTAGAAAATTTTTACTGCATTCATTCATTTATCATCCAATTATTTTCAGCTTCAGGTAAACATATCAGCTCCATCGCATATTTAGCTTACTTTTTGTGCCACAGAATCTAGATGTGATTATTATTGTTTTGTTTTATTTGTTAAGGTTTGGCTTACGGCTGTTAATGCCACTGGGCTGAACCCATGTACCCTTTTGTCTCTCAGCAAAGTAGCCATTTAACAAATAATAGAGGAAGGCTTTGAGTTCTAAAAATTCTTGACTGTGTAAAATACGCTTGTAACCTACAGCTTATAGAATCAATGCGTATCCTAATGGTTGTTCAGTAGTTTAAGAGGTGTTTGAATTATTAGGTGAGGGAAGTCACTGTAACAGTTAAACCAAATAACTAAATACATCTGAAGCCATATAATTTAATGTATTAGGAGCAGATCTTTTGAAAATTTCCAGAAAGTTATCCAATATCCTATTGACCAGTGTTTTAAGACACATTTTATAGCTCAAGCCCTTAACTTAAATGCGTATGTCGTTCACCAGAGGAGAAAGAAATGGCATAATGGCAACTCTAGCCATGGAAAATATGCTGTTTCTTTAGTACACCATTATTTCCCAGTAAGTATTGTAATTGAGAAGAAACTTCCCTTAAATGTGCTAAATCAATTAATTACCCCCACACACTTGCTTTAACATCCTGCACTATTGAAACAACTTCCAGATGTTACATTTGCTAATAATTCTTTGGTCATGATGTTTCAGTTGGTCGGCTGTATCACTCCAGATACAGACTCAGAGATGCAGAATTGTGATTGTCCCACATGACAATCACTCTGGCGATAAGATGAATCTTGGCATAGCCACAAACTCATTTTTTATCCTGAGCAATTAATTTAATCACATTACACCTTGACTTCCTCCTCTGTAAAAACTGGAGTAGTGATTAGTGTTGATAAGAAAACATTAATAACCAAAATGAATATAAGCAATTCTGTGCTTTGCAAAAAATATACGTGTGCCTATTAGTAATTATACTCTGATGCTCACCACATAAGTCTTGCATAAGACTGATCTCATTAACTCATTTTCCCACTGAGGAAGTGTGTATGACATTACACTCTGTTTGCTATTAAATGCAATCTTTTTTCATTTAAAGTATAATACTTGTTTTATTTTAGCACATTAAAAAAATGTTATTCTAATATACCCAATGAGTTACACTTCTGAAGTCCACTGGGGTGGAGAATCTGAGTCGCATCATGTTTACCCTAATAGGTTTATTCATTAAATATTATTTTACAAGATGGAGAGATACATTTGGAATTGCTTTGCTCCCTTTAGATTTTCTAGAAGCTTTAAAACTGCATTACCATTAGCTGAACTTCTTCTCAAGTTTTTCAGTTCTACTAACAGAAAGCCATGCAGCAAATTTGCTTTTAATATTTTTCTTCTAGCTTTGTGCTTTATTAGAAATAACTCATTTACAGAAAACCTTTTATTTGGATTGGTGGTGAGAATAAACACATAGTTCTCAGTGACTTTTATTATTTATTATAAAGTAATTTGGCAGGGTGTTGTGTAGGCAACTAAACAAAATAAAAGATTAATCAGAACTACCAATCTTTTTCTGATTTGCAGGGTAACAGAAAACAGCAGCTCAGCCCTGTTTTACTCCCCAAAGGTTTGGTTCAGTACGTGCCAGTGATGGAAAACATCGTTCGCCTATAAAGCAACAATTAGGGCTGGTTTCCATTGACTCAATCAGTCAAATGTAAAAATACAAAAGACCAATATAAAATAACCCTTTTCTGTGGGCCTTCACATGCCAGAAACGCGAATACCCTTGGATATATGTTACCCCTGCTATTTACCAATGCACCACTGGAATTTTTAGGTTTAAAAGTTCATATTTTAATTGCAGGATTGAATACACAAGGATAAAAATCAGCAGTTCCCCCCCAGGTTATAGCAGAGTTTGAAGAAAAAAGACATAGCTGGAAGAAAAGGGACCTAAATTCAGTTTTTTGATAAGGCTGTTGTCAAAGTGAGACTAATTGATAAGTTACTTAGCCTCTTGATATATTCATTTTCTTATACGTATCATATATTCATTGATATAAAATATTAGAAAAACTGCAGGTTACGTACATAATGTTGTTGGCTTGTTCTTGGATAAGCACTTTACTCAGAATTTTTTTTAAAAAGGCCTGTTAACATGTACATTGTTGCCATGTATTTTGAGGATAGAGCTACAGAAAGCAGTTTGTATTACTATCAGTCTATCCCAGAAAGAATTCATAAAATCAACTATAAAGAAATGTTAGAGAAGTAGAGAGGAAAGATATACAATCCAGAGAGTTTCTAGAAAAACAAAACTAAGGTGATTAATAACTGCTAGATTATCAAATGTTCCTAAACAATCACTGATAATCTAGTTTATGACAATCAAATACAGAATGTGTTTGAGTTAAATAGAATGAATTCAGGGTACAAATAGGGAAGATCTGCCCAGTATTGAGAGTGGGGAACTGAGGGTAAGTTTTCATATCCTTGTCTTCAGTTAACAGCAAATACCATACTGCTTGAGGGGAAGGGAGGTAGCCAGGTGATGTTTGAAGGGCTTTTCCAGTTTAAGAGTGCACATAGAAGAGTGCGCTTAGAAGCTGCTACAGGAACAAGTTCTTTTGAAGTTTGTCTATGTACAGTGACTTTGTTAATAACCTTTTAACCAGTTGAAATATTGCAAAAAAAATATTTTTATTAGTATCTGAGGGGATGTGAAGAGCATCCCATCCCTATATCCTTCTTCTTCCTCACATTTTGCAAAGGTAGCATATTATTTGTGTTTACAAACTCTTAAAGGAGTGTAACTGAGCATAAGTTGCTGCCTGACAGCATAGGGTCTTTACTTGAGTTTGATATGAAAATGTATGGTTTTGCATTTTTCTCAGTGGCTTGGAGGGAAAGAACAGTGCCATGTTCTTGGGTTCTCTGCCACTAGAACCAGTGTCACAAGCATCTGTCCAAATCTACTCCAAAACAAGAAATTAAAAGTGAAGGAAAGGAAATTCCTATTCTGGTTAAAACGAGAAGGGGATGAAACTGAGAACTTCCAGACTCTGTGGTGCATCTCCATAACCTACAGAACAGGACTTTACACTTGTTAGTGAGCTGATGGTTACCACCCCTTTAGCCAGCTGGCTTCTGCTTATCTCTCCCCCCCATCTCTAGTCCCTGCCCTGGGGGTTCCATCCTCTCCACATATACCAAACTCCTTTATGTCTCTAGAATGTAACATCTTCTTTCACTTCTGTATTGTGTAACTATGGATTCTCCTGCCTGGGTCACAATTTCCCCTAGTCGTTCCAAAGGTTTGGAATCTAACCAAACTTGACATCATTTTCTTCTAAGAATCCTGTATTAACCGGCTTTGTTCTCCTTGATGGTGACCGTGGTTGGTAGTGTAGACTGGTGTGTTCATATTCTGACTCACCTCTCCATGATGTGCAATCCAGCATCTTTTTCTAAAGTTTCTTGCACATGCAATTCTGAATAAAATTTAGGTTCCCTTCCTTCCATGTATCAGTATAAGATCTGAAAGAGAAAGTGAGACAGAGGCCATATTTCCATACTTTTCAGCTATTTCTACTGGCTACTGAGATAGCAGGTAGTGAGGGCATACAACCTTTCTGCATAAGCACTTCAATTGCAAGGGCAACCGTAATATATTTTCATCAGATCACAGGTGCTACAGAATGTTCTTGTGCTCAATAATTAACAACAATGGCAGGGATGCCTGGGTGGCTCAGTTGGTTAAGCGTCTGACTTCAGCTCAGGTCATGATCTTACAGTTCATGGGTTCAAGCCCTGCATCGGGCTCTGTGCTGGCAGCTAGCTCAGAGCCTGGATCCTGCTTCAGACTCTGTGTCTCCCTCTCACACTGTCTCTCTCTCTCTCTCTCAGAAATAAATAAAACATTAAACAAAATTTTTAAATAATTAACAATGGCAGCTCAGAGGAAAACATAGTCAAGGTAATTATGAACTTTGGGGTACATGTGCCCCTATGCATCAGCACCCCTGTATCCCTTGGGTAAATTCCTAGCAGTGGTATTGCTGGGTCATAGGGGAGTTCTATTGTCAATTTTTTGAGGAACCTCCATACTGTTTTCCAGAAGGGCCGCACCAGTTTACATTCCCACCAACACTGTAGGAGGGTGTTCATTTCTCCACATCCTCGCCAGCATCTAGAGTCTCCTGATTTATTCATTTTAGCCACTCTGACTGGCATGAGGTGGTATGGCCAACTAATCTTTGACAAAGCAGGAAAGAGTATCCAATGGAAAAAAGACAGCCTCTTTAACAGATGGTGCTGGGAGAACTGGACAGCAACGTGCAGAAGAATGAAACTAGATCATTTTCTCACACCATACACAAAAATAAACTCAAAATGGATAAAGGACTTGGATGTGAGACAGGAAATCATCAAAACCCTAGAAGAGAAAGCAGGAAAAAACCTCCTTGACCTCAACCGCAGCAATTTCTTATTTGACACATCCCCAAAGGCAAGGGAATCATGAGTAAAAATGAACTACTGGGATCTCATCAAGATAAAAAACTTCTGCACAGCAAAGGTAACAATAAATAAAACTAATAGGCAACTGACAGAATGGGAAAAGATAGTTGCAAATGAGATATCATATAAACGGCTAATATCCAAAATTTATATGGAACTCACCAAACTCCACACCCGAAAAACAAATAATCCAGTGAAGAAATCGGCAGAAAACATGAACAGACACTTCACCAAAAAGGACATCCAGATGGCCAACAGACACATGAAGTGATGCTCAGCGTCCCTCATTATCAGGGAAATACAAATCAAATGATTATTTATTTTTGGGAGAGAGAGAGACAGACAGAGTGTGAGCAGGGGTGGGGGATGGGGAGGAAGGGTGGGAGACACAGAATATGAAGCAGGCTCCAGTCTCTGTGCTGTCAGCACAGAGCTTGAGGTGGTGCTCTAACTCAGAAACTGTGAGATCATGACCTGAGCCAAAGTCAGAGGCTTAACCAACTGAGTCACCCAGATGCCCTGACAGTATATATTTTTAAATGATCATATGACTCATTAAGATTTATCCCTCTGTTGTGACTGTATATTTTGTAAACACTGTCATGTGTGCTCTTACTTTGAAAGGCCAATTTCTCCATGATTACCATGTTCCAACTACAGTTCTCCTCCTGCACAACATCTCCTAACTCCTTCTAGGCAAAAGCACCCTATCAATTCTCTCCTTCAGTGTGTTGTAACACTTATTTTGATGGTGTCAACATCAGTTGTATGCTTTCTGTTTGTCAATTAACTCTCAACATCTGAAGAGCAAGATTACTTACAATTTGTCCGTAGCCACCCACCCTCATGCTGATGATAACATTACACATTGGGAATAGTCTTGGCAAAATTTATCGAATGAATAAATGCCTGGTACAGTTTGCTGGGCAGAGGTAGTGGGACATAGACTAGAAAACAAAACCCTATATTAGGAGTGAGAAGAACATGTTTCAGCTCTGCCAATACCTAGTTTAGGAAACTAGGTGCTCACTTAGGCCTTTGGAACCATATTCCTCATGTACGAAGAGATATCTAAATCCTCTTCTAACTCAAGTCTTCTTGCAACATCTGGATGTTATCCATTTGTTGGGATAATACAAAAAGTATGGTATATGAACAAGAATATGGCAGCTAAGGGAAACCATACAATTAGAGATTTACCTACTTAGCCTGTACTTAAGATTTGTGCCATAAGATACTTCTTTTTATGACACATTAATCTGAAAACAACTTGCCATTACATATGCTACATAAGCTGTAAAACTCCTCTAGCTAAAAATGTCCCAAGTACCCTAAAGAGACATAGAAACCAAAAGAAAAGACCAGTTTAAAGGTGTGTAAATTAATGTTAGGAAAAGGTTAATGATACACAAGTTTCTTTAATGTATATGTTGTGTCATATAATAAGGTGTCACTTCACCAAAATAAAAAAGATATTGCAATCCACTTCTGTTAATGGTTATGATTTTAGCAGGTTATGATCTTCACATAAAAATAGATATATGTCCAGGAACACTTCATTACTTTAATAGTATGCAAAGCTTGATGTGGAAATTATTATTATTATTTATAGTTTATTGTCAAGTTGGTTTCCATATAACACCCAGTGCTCATCCCAACAAGTGCCCTCCTCCATGCCCATCACCCATTTTCCTCTCTCCCCCACCCCATCAGTCCTCCATTTGTTCTCAGTATTTAAGAGTCTCTTATTGTTTGCCTTCCTCCCTCTCCTTAACTATTTTTTCCCCTTCTCTCCCCCATGGTCCTCTGTTAAGTTTCTCCTGTTCCACATGTGAGTGAAAACATACGGTATCTGTCTTTCTCTGCGTGTCTTATTTCACTTAGCATAATGCCCTCGAGTTCCATCCATGTTGCTACAAATGTATATGATTTGTACAGATTTCATTGTTTCAATGTACAGATTTCATTCTTTCTCAATGCCATGTAATATTCCATCGTATATATAGACCGTCTACATCTTCTTGATCCATTTGTCAGCTGATGGACACTTAGGATCTTTCTATGATTTGACTATTGTTGAGAGTGCTGCTATGAACATTGGGGTACATGTGCTCCTATGCACCAGCACTCCTGTATCCCTTGGGTAAATTCCTAACAGTGCTATTGCTGGGTCATAGGGGAGTTCTATTGTTAATTTTTTGAGGAACCTCCACACTGTTTTCCAGAGGGGCTGCACCAGTTTACATTCCCACCAACAGTGTAGGAGAGTGCCCATTTTGATGTGGAAATTATTAATATCTTTATAATCCTTATGTAAACTGGATTTGAATTATACACACACACACAGACACACACATATATATATGACATATATATGATACAAATATAGTATCTCATATAATATATCATATATTTTATATATGTAACATATACCATATATATATCATATCATGTAAATATCTATGATATATCTTATATATAATATATAAATATATATAGTATCTTTTTTACCTTGCAATGGTAAGACAATGGGATAATATAGTTACAAGTTGTATAGAGATTTTTTTTCAAAACCTATCTGATTATCCAAATATAGAAACAGTATTTCCTGAACTCTTACTTTCCCCCTTCTGCACAAATCATCTATCTGTATGGTCTTGTATTTGTTGATATATCACCATGATGGCTCCATCTTTCTATATCTGGAATATATAACCTTAATATTACTTCCATCACTTTAATCAGGGCAACTATACTCTTATGGAATCTTTTAGATAAATTTGATGCTGTTTTTTAAGGTTATCAGCCTTATCCATTCCAGAGAGTATAGTTTTGACAAGTTACTGGAACTTGTATCTAGTATATGTAAACTAAAAGCTGAATGTCCTCAGAAGATCAAGGTATAGACAAAGTTGGTTAAATGTGGATAAGATAAGATAGATTTTAAGGACCAAGTTAAATATGTGTGATTTGTTTATTTTCTCCTGAATGATTGAATTATTAATTTTCTACTGTGGGCAAACTGAAGTATGGAAAACTAAACTATTGTACCAATATCATAGTCTATGTTTATTCCTCCTTAAGCTCCAAAAGAGGAGTAGAATAATGGAAATGATGTGGGCCCTGAAGGCATCCACAATACAAATCACACATAGCACTTACAAGTTAACTGAAATTGCTAGTGTATATGTGTTTGTGTGTATGTCATACCCATATGGAATACTACTTGGCAATAAAAAGAAGGAAATGATGACACATCTGGAAATGTGGATGAATCCGAAAGCCATTTTATTTTCTCTGTGTCTTGTTTTGATTAGTAGATACCCGGATGTACGCAATTTAATCAGCTTCAAACTACCATAGACTGGGTGGCTTAAACAATAAAAGCATTTAGTTAAAAAATAAAAATATTTATTTCTCAAATTTCTGGAGGATTAGACGTCCAAAAAGATGCTAGACAGCTCAGTTTCTGGTTTCTGGTAAGAGCTCTTTTCCTGGTTTGCGAATGGCCCCCTTCCTGTTGTGTTCTTACATGAATGGCAAAGAGAGAGCTCTGGTATTTCTTCCTTTCCTTATATGGGCATTTACTCCATCCTGAGGACCCCACCCTCATGACCTCGTCTAAACTTAACTATCTTATAAAGGCCCAATGTCCAAGACCATCACATTGGGGGTTAAGGGCTTCAACATATGAATTGGTGTGGGGAGCACATTTAGTCCATAGCAGTAACTGTCGAAAGTAATTGAACCAAATATTAATAATTTCTGAATTTTGTTATATATAAATTATACCTCAATAAAAAACTGTGACAAAAATAAAGCTAAATTTTTGGAAATATTTGGCAACACTAATAGTCTATACCAAGGATCTTTCCAGAGATGTCTGCTTCATATTTTTCTACCTATAAGTAGGATGACATACATCCAATTTACCCAGGATTAGCCTGGTCAATGTATGTTGTCTTACCATTAATAGTAATAGCTCTCCCTTTCACTCTGAAAAGTGCCCATTTTGGACCTTAAATTATATGTTGCCTTACTAATAAGTACCCAGACTCAACCTCTGAGTGACAAGCCTAGGAAATTCTTTCCCTTTTCCAGATTGTAGTATTCACCAACTCCAAACCAGTTGTTATGCCATACTCCTCCTCAACCATAATGCTGTCACTTCTGAAACAGACAAGTGTTTCTAATACTGGCTCAGACAATATCTTGATCAGGTAGCTCATTCCCACACTCAAAACTTTCAAGAGTCAAATGTAAATCAGTCCTCTTTCCATTTAATTTAGATTTTGTTTTTGTCAATTCCCTGAATTAGCATATTTTTTTCTAACAGAATCTTCTCAGGCATTTATGAGTTTCAAGCATCAAACAACATATTATTTCCTCCATCTTCACCCCATTCTAAAACTTTATTATCTGAAACTTTAAAATCTATCATAACAGAGAAAATCTCCCATCTCTTTGATCAACTCTTAGGGTATCTGCCCTAGATTTAGAAATAAGCTATAAATGAGTACCCCAGGGTATAATTTGGAAAATGGCATTTTTATGTTTAGATTTTGTTTAAAAATGAAAGGTAGGAAGGAGAGGAGTGAAAAGAGAAAAAGAAGAGAGGAGGGAAAAAGAGACTTCTTACATCAAATTCACCGAAGAATTTGGTCAAGCTGTAATTTCAGCCACAGTAAAAGCTGACAGACTTTTCAATGAAAGTTACCAGACACTCCTTTGGTTAACAACACATAACATGTGTTCAAAGTGTGCCATTCAATTAGGAAAAGAAAAAGCTAATTGTCTGATTTTTTGCATAATATGTGAAGGATTAAAAATCAAGAAGTTCTGTAACTTTCCACTGCTTAAGATGAATAATGATGAAAAGGAGGAAGAAGAGGAAAAGAACACATCAATGAGAATATTATAGATACTTTCTGCCAATAAAAGATGAACAAGTTTTAAAAGTCACCCCAATTTGAAGATGAAGCAATAATAAGAGGCAGAGATAAATCCTTGTATATATGTACATTTATTTGGTCTACCATGCCAATCGCATACAATTGCATGTGTTTTTTAACTATATTGAGGGCCTCTAGTAAGCTAAATAGTAAATCAGAGCCAATGGTACAACCAGCTGATTTAGTAAATTCATTCCAACAGCTGATCAAGTCCAATAAAACAAAAACAAAAAAGTTAGCCAACTGAGCTATTAGGCTGAAATTGTTGATTGATTGAGTAGAATAATATACCCAACAGTGCCAGGAAGACTCAAGAATACTCAGCCCTTCATAGAACAGTTAAAGGAAGGCCAGGTTTTTGTGACTGGATGAGTAATGGGTCTTTGTTCATTTCACTCTGTCTTGGGATAGACCCTAACCTCCTGAGTTGCAAAGTTTATACTTTCAAATGGAAGCTAGAACAAAATACTATATTTTGCTTAGATTTTAACTGATGCCAAATCTCATCACTCTTCCTTCTGGCTGGCTGTCACTTTCAAGCTTTATCTGAATATTAACTGCCATCAATAGCTCAAATTTTCAGTTGTGTTCACTGCAGCCAAAAGCATTATTATATTAGAACATTCAAGATATAGTTAAACTGCATAGCAATGGCTGTCTGTCATCTTAATAACATGGAGGCATGCCTTTTCAGAGCATGAGCCATTGCTTGTTTTTGTGCATGAGTAGGAAATATTGGTAAAATTTGTACTGTGAATAACAAGAGTAGGAATAAAAAAGTATTATTGAATGGTTTCTATACTGATGAAGAATGAAATTTTTATCACTTTAAGCTCTGCTCTTACATCTGTTTCCTGGAAAGAAAGAATTCAGTGCCAGTAACAAATATGCTAATTACAATGTGGGCCATAGCTTCAAAATCTTTAAGTAAATGCTGAATACTTTAGTTCAGTCAGGAAATTTGCTAAGACACATTTCTTCTGACAGCTGCCAAGGAGAATGTCTGTTTTTAATACTTGAAAGATATACCAGATTTGCACTTTTAAATAACCACAGTTTTATAGCTCCTATTGGAGTCTTATTGAGCTCTTGACTACATTTTCAGCATTGAATGTCAGAAGGTATCCTACTTCAAATGGTTTTTTTGGTGCCAACCATACAACTACTCTAGACAACATTTATTTCAGAGTCAAGGAGCTAATTAATTTTGTTTCTTTTATTCCATGTAAACTCAGCATTACTGAAGAATGACCAATATAATCATCCAACCTGCTGGTACCCAGAGTGCCTATGTTTATGGGCCCAGCCAGGCCCAGTTTTTGTAACTATCTTTAAGGGCTATGCTGGTCTTCAAACTCAAATTTATTGTGTTGTGGCCCTCATTATTTTTAGATAGGCAGACAAATCAACATTGCTATGTAATGATCTCTTTATTTCCCTCACTTAAAGCTGGCATAGTGCTCCAAATGAGACAACCAAATTGGTCACAAATGGTAGAAAAGATTTTCCAATTATAGTTTTCCTTCACAACATGTTTATAAAGAAAACAGTTAAGGCACAAGTAGACTTTATTTCAAAGGACTGATTTTGTATTTGATACATGCATTAATGTATCAAAGACCTGTGCAAATATTTCACATAGTCTTTTCTATAGCCTCGATCTTTTCTTCTTCATGAAGATAATGAAATCTAACTCCTGTACATCAAGAAAGATTCAGAATTATTTACAACTAGATAGATTTGAGCCAAGTTATGTTTTCCTTAGCATGACTCTGGGTTGTCCTTTCAGTATGGACTTACTCCGTATTAGATTTCAATATAGTTGAAATAAATGCTGGCTTTCCTACAAAGACAATAGTCTCAATGTCTTGGCAGTTTATGAACAAATGACATATTTTTCTTCTTGTTTAAATTACTAAGTAAAACTTCACAAGAAATAGTAAAAATAGTCAATGCCCTGAGATTGTTCTTTTCACATCTATAATAACACTTAGAATTTTATATTATTCAGAGAAGAAGAAACAAGCAGGTTCTTAATCATTTTCCTATCACCAGAACACAGAACACAGGTAGGGGGTTCAGTTTCAAAGTTCTAGGAAAACTTACAATTGGTTGCAGACTACATCTGAATGAAGATTTGGTCAGAAACAACAGCAAAAGCAAAAAGGTAGAGATGGATTATTGGTAGAAGAAAGGAGAGTCATTCAACATAAAATCTCAGATTTTCAGGTCAAAGGGATTTTAACAATTATTTAGACCCGTCTAACGCATGAACTATTCCACCACAACTGATCATTTACTTGAATATCTCCCATGACAAACAGCCTATTTTCTTGTCTGAGTCATTTATTCATTTACTCATTCAACACATACCCAAGTATTTCTTGAAATTACTGTATGCCATAGACTGTGCCAGGCACTGAAAGAATAGACAAGTCAATCATCCTTTTCTTCAAGTACTTTCTTATATTGAGCCAAAGTCTCTTTCACTGCTACTTCCAATATTGAGTACAAATGTTATCCTCAGAACTATTCAGAATATGGTTTTCAAGTCATATCATTTCAGTATCTTAAGTCATCTCACATACCACTTTGGATGGGAGGGGGTCTTTCCTCCACTGTTGCTCTATTTTTTTTCCTTTCACTTTTAGAGAAGTGGAAGTGGGAAAACCTCCACCTATGGAAATGTTTTTGTTTTTGAAGAAGAGAGGTCAGGGGGAGGACAATGGGAAAGGGAGACAAAACTTGTTGTTGAGGGTGCCCCTAGTTTAGCTTCAAGGGATCAATCACAGTAAAGGGCACACTACATGCATTTTAATATCATCCAGCCCAGGTTTCTGGGACTAGGAAGCAGAGGTTTGGGGAAAAAAATAGTGAACATACATTGGCTGGAATATTTCTTGTCTTATATCTCTTAAAGACCTGATTGCAGATATGAGTGACTAGATGGGATAGAAATGCAGCAAAGAAAAGGATATACTAAACAAATTTCTGCATATGACATGGCTTCCAATTCTATACTTCTCTGATTGTTCTAGTTTGTCTATATCCATTATTTTAAAAGACTCCCAAAAATGAACTTAATATTATATTTTGAATGTGAATAGTGGAAGTAAAAGAGAACAAATCATTGTCTTTTTATTGTATTTTTAACTAATATAACCAAGTCTTATTTTTTTTGGTCCCACAACTAACTTTTATAATTTTTTTCCTGTAACTTCATATTCTTTATAACATATACTGCTTTAGTGAATTCCTATCATCTTTTACACGTGCAGCTGCTGTTTCAACTCATTTTATTAGAATCAATCTTTCACTCCAAATTTTCATCTCTAAGTATATTGTTAACCAAAATAATCATACTTTCTCCATAACTTATTATCTGTAAAAATGATGAGCATACCATAGATAGATTTTTCCACATCTTGTTTAAGAATGGAAAGGAAGAACGCCTAGGTGGCTTAGTGAGTTAAGCATCCAACTTTGGCTGAGGTCATTATTTCATTGTTTGTGAGTCAAACTCCGCATTTTGCTCTGTGCTGACAGCTCATAGCCTGGAGCCTGTTTTGGATTCTATGCCTTCTTCTCTCTCTGCCCTTCTCCCACTTGTGCTCTGTCTCTGTCTCTGTCTCTCTCTCTCAAAAATAAATAAACATTTAAAAAAATGGAAAAGAAAGCTAAGACCAAAAGTGTGACATTCTAATAACCAACTACTCTGGAGAGACAGAAATCTTATAAGCAACTATATGGCCATTCATCTCTCATTGTCCTCACATCTGATAAGCTTCTTCATTTTTTCATGAGAAGTTATAAAAGTACATGTCAATTCCTTGCTTAAATTGGCTTTTATTTTTTTACTTAAATAACTTATTTAAACTAAAAAAAATAGTTCGCCTATTTCTCCCATCCCCTTTTCCTTACCTCTGATAACCACCAATCTGTTTTCTATATCTATGAGCTTGTTTCTTATTTTTTTTTAGATTCCACATATAAGAGATCATATGGTATTTGTCTTTGCTTTTAATTTTTTATCACACTTCCTTATATCATGATCCAGAATTGTACTCAAACAAAGAAACAGCATATGTTGTTTTTAGAGAAGCATGATGAGTTCAATTAATCCCAAATTTTTCTTATGATACTTAAGAAATGTTACTAATAAGACTGCCTGGGTGGGTAAGTTGGTTAAGCATCTGACTCTTGATTTCAGCTCAGGGCATGATCTCATGGTTCATCTGCACAGTCAGTGCAGAGCTTGCTTGGCATTCAGTCTCTCTCTCTCTCTGCCACACGCCTGTTCACTCATTCTCTGTCTCTCAAAATATAAATAAAATAAATATTTAAAAAGACTCTTCTTTAAAAAAAGAGAGAGAAATGTTACTAATAAATAATCACACACTATTACTCATGAATAATCCCCAAATAAAGACATTGCTATTGTGCTCTTAATAGTGGGAACTGCTTTCTCTCTCATTTTGTGGTGGTGGTGGTGGTGGTGGTGGTGGTGGTTTTGGAGAATCAGAGCACATGCCAATTCTCAACTTCCAGCTTATCTCACTCACTGTAATTCTTCAGAGACCACTGTATTTATCAATTTAATACTTTATTGTTTCAGTGTTCTAGGAATATAAATATTCTGAGGGGGGGAGATTTGCACAAATTTAGAGATTCTAGAATTCTTTGATAATGTCTTTACACTTTATCCTACTTTGACTGACCAGCACTGAATTTACTTTTGTCATATAGTGATCAGTTGCCATAAAGTTAGAATCAAATAGGAATTAAGATCTTATGAAGCTATGCCTGCTTTTTCCTTGAACAAATTGAAATCTTCTTTACTAGGATCTATGGAGTTCAGGAGGAATGAATCAAAAAGAGAAAAAAATCAGGAATCCAGAAGCAGCTTTCAGTCAGTTAAGGACAAAGTGACTTTAAAATTCTGCTGCCTTACTCATCATTACCATCCATCTAGCCCAGCACAGCTCAAAAGTGTCAGCCCTGGACCAGCAGCATCAGTTGATTGCTTAGAGCTTGTTAGAAATACTGATTATCAAGTCTCTCCTCAGATCTACTAAATGAGAATCCCTGGAGGTAATGTCTAGGAATTTGTATTTAGCCAGCTTTCTAGGCAATTCTTATGCATGCTAAAGTGTGAGAACCACTCTTCTATGCTAGATTATGTGAGACTTTGTCCCCAGTATACATTCTCCATAAGGTCGTAAGACTGTGTGGGTAGGATAGAGAGTAAAGAAGGTAATTTTTGAAAACCCAGTGATAAATGACTCAGTATTGTTTACACAACGCTATTTGTTAACTGTCTCTTTTCATTCCTCAGATGTTTGGAATAGCAAATGTTCTAAGTGACTCTAAGGTGCATTAGTGGATTAAATGCAAAATCTGGATTAAGATTGAGAATCCCTTACTCCTTTTTCAGACCCAAACCATTCTTTTTATTTTCCTCCACAAAACTCTTATTTGCCTTTTCTCGGTAATCCAATGGAACTGTTTTTTCCTCACTAAACTTTAGGATGTATCAGGAGCCAGATCCAGAAACATATCTTTAAAATAATTCTCTCTGGGCGCCTAGGTGGCTCAGTCAGTTGAGAATCTGACTTAGGCTCTGGTCATGATCTTGAGGCCCTGCATCAGGCTCTGTGCTGACAGTTCAGAGCCTGAGGCCTGCTTCAGATTCTGTGTCTCCATCTCTCTCTGCCCCTCCCCTGTTCTCTCCTCTCTCTCTCTCTCTCTCAAAAATAAAGAGAAACAACAAACATTAACAAAATAATAAGTAAAATAAAATAAATAATTTTCTCTTTGGTGTCTTTTCCGTTATAAGATGTTGCCAAGAGCTTGTTCTGCATTGCAAAATCATGGTGATTCAGTGTTTACTGAAAGCTTGATTGAAGCAAACCAGGGATGTGCTTTAGGAGGGAGCAAAATATGTGGACGTGCATCAGTTTAAGAACCAAACAGATCTAGATGCTATTCATGGTCTATCACTTACTAACAGTAATCTTGGGTAATTTATTTACTGCGTCTGAATTTCGATGTCCTTGTTCATTGGACCTATTGTGTGATAAGTAATACTTTATTTGCTTATTTGTCTGTCTGTTTATGTTTTTATTTACACATGCTTATCTCAGTACAAACAACTGATGAAGTTGCTAATGAGGTAATGAATGTGAAGTGCCTAACCCCTTTGCCTGGACCTCACAAAATATTTAAGAAAAGTTAATTCTCTTTTGTGTTTTTTCCCCTTATTTCTTCCGCTGTTGAGAATTCTTTTCACAGAGTCAAAACATCTACAGAGCCAGCCAAAGGTGTACAATAATTGGTAACCTTAATATTACATAATTCAGATAAAAGGGCAAATGGGTAAAGCCTGCCGCTCTATTTTTTAAAAAATTTTAAATGTTTATTTATTTTTGAGAGAGAGAGGGAGCTGGTGAGGGGTAGAGTGAGACACACACACACATAAAATCTGAAGCAGGCTCCAGGCACTGTGCTGTCAGCACAAAGTACAAAGTGGAGCTCGAACTCACGGAGTGTGAAATCATGACCTGGGTCAAAGTCAGATACTTAACCATTTGAGCCACCAAGGCATCCCTGCCGCTTTAACTTGTAGACCTATGCTGTCCAATAAGATGGTCACCTGTAGTTCTTGAAGACTTGAAATGTGCCTAGTTTACATTCAGATGTGATATTTATATATATATGTATATATATATATATATTTACATATATATAATTGATTATAAATATGCTATAATACCAGATTTCACAGAATTCATATTAAAAAAAGACTATAAAATATCTCACTAATACATATTTATGTTGCTTAGTTGTTGGAATGATAATATTTCAGCTCTATAAGCTTAATGATAATATTTCAGATATATCAGTTTACATAAATATGTTCTTAATTTCACCTATTTCTTTTTACTTTTTTTTCTTAAATATTTTATTTATTTTTGAGAGAGAGAGAGAGACAGCATGAGCAGGGGAGGGTCAGAGAGAGAGGAAGACACAGAATCCGAAGCAGGCTCCAGGCTCTGAGCTGGCTGCCAGTACAGAGCCCGACGCGGGGCTTGAACCCACGAACCGTGAGATCATGACCCGAGCTGAAGTCGGACGCTTAACCGACTGAGCCACCCAGGCGCCCCTCTTTTTACTTTTTTTAATGTTGCTATTAGAAAATTTAAAATTATGTATGTGGTTCACATTTGTGGCTCTCTTACTATTTCTATTGGACACAACTGCCCAAATTCATGAACCTGTAGACTACATTTGCCCACCAAATAAAAAGTTTTGTATTTTAATTGTATTTGGCTACTTTAAATACAGCAATGTTAATGGTCCCACATTAATGCACTTTCAAATTGTTTTTAATAACTACAGAGAGGACAATACACCCTCAGTGAACTTGCTTGTATAGCGTTATTTGAGAAATCAGAGGCATAGGCTAGGCAAAGCCAATCCAAATGATTTTTTATTTTTCCTAAGAGAATCTGCACTTCATGGCTGGTTTAGTAAACTTTTTACACAGGTGCAAGGTAGTAATGCTCAAAGTAGAAATTACATCCCTGAATGAAAACGTAAGCTGTCATTCTTTTAATGACAAACATCAGGAGCAAGTGTTTGCATAGGTAGCACTATTTTTCAAGACATATATTACATTAAAACTATGAATAAAATTGTCTATTTTCTCTTCACTTCTGCCTCCAAATTAGAAATGCTTATCTTCGAGGTGCCTAGGTGGCTCAGTCCATCAAGCTTTCAACTCTTGATTTCAGCACAGGTCATGATTGCATGGTTCAGTTCATGAGATCAAGCCGTGTGTAAGGCTCTGAGATGACAGCATGGAACCTGCTTGGGATTATCTCTTGCCTTCCCTCTCTGCCCATCCCCTGATCTCTCTCTCTTTCTCAAAATAAATAATAAACTTACAAAAAATAGAGATGCCTGTCTTTATTATCTTCCTCCTGTCTATACCTTATCAAAACCAGTATCACCTTTTATTTTGAACCTTCCCTAATCCAGTTTAGCCTCTCTGTTATTGGCAATCCTGTAACACCTGTCATTTGTAATACATATGTTAGCTATTCACTAAACATGCTTTTTATTTGTTTGTTTTCTGTTTTTTAGTGTAGCTCTTATCCATCTATCCATGCCCTGATCTCTTCAAGGAAAGAGATATATCTTATGTGCCTTTGTGTCCCTCACAGCCTTTGTTGTAATGTTGACTATAATAGTAATGGTGAAGGTCATACAATATATATATAAAAACTAACCCCTATGAAAATGTGCAACATGGTGTCAAGTTCATTATGAACATGAAATGCCCATTGGGCATTTTGACCCTAAAGCTATTTTCTTCAATCCAAATTAATCAGGGTTAAAATTGAATTCATTAATTTCTCTTCCCTAACTTACTTCTGCTTTGATTCCTGTTTCAGTAAGTGGTGCTACCAAATCAAGTTAGAAATGTATATATCCTTAACTTACTCTCCCCAACCAGTCCCCAAGTCCTACTGATATCCTTCAAATCCATTTAACTATTTCAGTCATCACTGTTAGTATCCTATCATTGTGCCTCTTGTCTTTCCTCAGCTCCTAACCCAGTCAGTCTGAGCTTTGAGAAACACAAATCTGAACATGCCACTCCTTTGCTTAAAATTCCAATTCTTCTCCATGGGGTAAAATCTCAATTCCCTAGTAGGATTGATGAGGTTTTTCATAATAACATGGTCCATTTATAGCACTTCAACATTAATTCTCACACTTTTTCTTCAGACCCCAGCTTCCATACTAACATTATTTGGGCTCTCCTCTTCAGCTTTTCCTTCCTTTATCTCCGGACCTTTGCACAAGCCATTCCCTTCATAGACAGCACTCATTCTCTGTTACTTGATTGACTCCTACCAGCTCCAGTCTGTTTCCTCCACTAAAATGTGAGCAGAGCCAGAGTGTAGCTCTCCTACCGTTGTATTTGTTACCTCTAACAGTGGTGTCTGGCCCATAAAAGGATTCAATATTCTGTATATGTGCTGCTGAAGCGAGCACAAAAGGATTCAATATTCTGAAAGGAAAGAAGAGGTAGAGGGAGAAGAAGGAAATAGGGAGGTACAGAGAAAAGGAGAAAGAAAGAAATTTGATTTTATTATTTTCTTTGTTCTCAAATATTTGAGGGTCATTCCTGAGCCACCATTTTGGAGAATACCCTTAGGCTGTTGCTTTTTACTCTGATTCAATTACAGTCTCCTACTGGGAATTAGTCTCACACTTTTGTGAGGAGGTTGGTTGAATACAATAGCCAACATTCATAAATCAAATTATTCCACCTAGGGACCAACACCCACCCAACCCCAGTGGCCAACCACACTATGCTTTTACAAACTGAGCTCATCAGCCCACTCTAAATAGCCGTTTATTACTTCTATGGAGTCAGCCAAGTGAGCTCAATCAATTAAAGATTTAATGGATGTTTGTTATACACTCAGCACTGCACTAAGCACTCAACAAATAGTAAATGAATCGGCTTGAGAATCTGGAACAGGCTCTTAAGAAACTTTGTCTAACTAAAAAAATAAAGCTAAACAAAATACAAGAAGTAATCAGAGAGAAATTTGTGCCAAAGATATGCATCTGAAGTTACACATCAGACTCATTTAGAAAGAAATATCAAATTGATATTTGATCAATGAATATCAAAGAAATAGCAACATCAACTAGAACTTCAAAATGAGAAAGCACAAATTGTTAACCTACAAAAAAAGCCCAATGGAGTTAACAACTAGGTGGATGTTTGCTCACCAAAATCTCTCAGTCAGTAAAAGGTATAATCGTGAAGGCCTGCTCTGTTCTCCCTACTATTTACATGAAAAGTAGAATGCCAAATACGGGGCATTCAGCAATCATTGACTCAAGCCATTGCCTTCAGCCAAAAACATCTCCCACATGTGTGGGGGCAGCAGCCAAGGTGTTTTGGTCAGGCACTGTGAAATTGCCTTGGCTGAGTAGACTCTTCATGATTCCAGCAAGGAAATAATACCCTGTCTTGTTGCTATACCACATGTGCTGCAAAAGAAGAAATGATATCAAAGATTCCAAAGCATCTTATCACATTTTTTGGTCAAACTTTCAAACATTACAAGGTAAAAAAAGTGTAAATACTTTTGGCCACTTTCTTTTTCAGCCAATAAAAGACAATATTTGTTAAACGTTTGGAAGAAAACATGGCAACTTATACAATAGGTTTAAGCAAGTGAAAAGTCTGGTGGATGGGAACATTTCACTGTATAAACACTGAGTTTGTTTAGAAGCCACAGTTAATTCCATTACCTATAGAGATTTCTAATAGTGGGGTGAGGTGTGCAATGGAATGATGCCATAATTAGCAAAAAACAGAAAGTAAAAGGCAAGAGCTGAGAATATGTCCTGAGTATACATTATATTTGTTTAGTCATTAAGATTATATCTTAGCTGGGGTGAAACATTTCAAATACCTTACTTTCTTATTTTAATAGTGTAAATGCATATTATGAGACCAATTATGAAGCAAAAAATCTGTCCCTAGCTAACAAGCAAGCATACTTTATGGTCCCCATTTGCTCTAAATTAAATGATACATGGGAGTATAGTAAAGCAATAAAGAGAAGAAATCTAGAATTAATCTTGCATCTTGGCTCTGCCGATGTTTACTCTTAGGCAACTTATCTGAGACTCTCCAAGTCTTAGTTTCCCCATTAGTAAAATGGAATGGATAATAATATCTACATTACACAATCATTAGGAGAACTAAATGAGAAAAAATCTGTTTGGTACAATGCCGAGTACATGATAAGCTTTACTATATATTAGCAATTTGTTAATGTATTTATACCTTTCCTTGTTCCTAGTTCTTCAACATTATCTATAGTCTGAAACATGAATCAACTTCAAGACTCTGGGGCCTTTGGTCTTCCATTAGAGAATAAGAAGATGCTCTCAGCATCTCTTCCTGAGTATGGAAAGACTTCTATTCAAATAAGCCCACTTTCAGAGCACTTAAGATCTCATATCACATAAATAAGATATATGTGCAAATACCTAAAAGCGATAATTACTCATTTTATGTATTTCTTTGATAAACCTAGGATTTTTTGTAGATGTTATCCAGCCTACCTAATTCTGTTTCATAATATTTCTGACTTTAGTAAGCAGTGGAGAAATGTGTGGGATTGGGGGAGGGAGGAAGGGAAGTTAGTGGGATTGGCATTAGAGACTCTGGAGAAGAAAACATAAACTAAACATGAAAATGTATGAATAACTCCAAATACTGGAAATAAGAATTTGTAAATATTTAGAGCTGGGATGGATCCTAGAGACCATTTAGCTCAATTCCCCTTATTAATCCCACATACCCCAGGAAAATGAGACTCAGCAAAGTTAAGTAACCTGCCCAGATTCACAGTAAGGTCAGGGCCAGGAGAGAAGGCAGCTCCAGCAACTTTTGGTGTGTGTTCCATTACAGTGTCTCTAAAAGCTGGGAAACTATTTTCCTAAATAGCTCAAATTGTGAATTTACAACAAAACTACATTTTATTTGAAGCATATTTAAAAAGTAGAGTCAATATTATTTCCACTGATTTTTAATTGGCCATTTTTTTTCTCTGAACATTATAAATGTGAATGTCTTAGTTCATTCAGTCTGCTATAACAAAATACCATAGACTGGATGGTTTGTAAACAACAACCTTATTTTCTCACAGTTCTGGAGGCTCGGAAGGCCATGATCGAGGCATGAGCAGATTCGGTGTGTGGTGAGGGCTCGCTTCCTGGTTCACAGACAGCATATTTTCATGGTGTCCTCACATGGTGGAAGGAACAAAGGAGCTCTGTGGGGTCTCTTAAAGAAGGGCACTAATCCCATTCACCAGGGCTCCATTCTCATGACCTAATCACCTCCCAAAGGCCCCATCTCCTGATGATACCATCACATTGGGGGTTAGGGTGTCAATATATAAATTCTGGTGGAGACACAAACATTTAGACCACAACAGTGAGTGATCAGCAAATTTAGAAACAAGGGTTCCTTCCCTGTTTTGGAATCCCCTTACATTTTGTTTTGTAAAATGGCTTGGTGTTTGTTTGTTTGTTTGTTTTGTTTTTACGTATTACATTCTCTATTCCTCCTCTATCATTTACTTCTAATATTCTCTCTACTTGGTATGCCCTTTCTTCCTTCTCCATGTTTCTGAAGCCTCTTTCCTTTACAACTCAGTTCAAGCACCTTTGAATCAACAGCTGATCCTTCCAAGTTTCTGAATGAGATTCCTCTCTTTTGAACTCCCATTTCTCTTTATTGGTGTTTTACTCAGGTACTTTTCACTCATAACACTACTTAAATATTTTTATATCCCCTACATTCTCAAGTACTGTATCTTGCACACAGTAGTTGCTCAGTATTAAATTTTTAAAAAGCAACCAAGTCTGTGTCTCAGTTTAAAGTACCCTGGCCCAACTAGAAATGGCCATTGCTAATAACACATCTTTTCATTTGGGACAGAAATTCTGAATTTTAAGTGCTCTCTTTAGAGGAATATCTCAAGAAAATATGTTTATGCAAATAAAATAGCACTTTTTAAAGTGTAACTTTTCTTATTATTTGATTAAAACTTGACATTGTCATTTAATATCAAGAAATCACTAGAAAACAGTAAAATCCTTGACAACAGTGTCACCTAATAATTATCACTGCTGTATTGTAATTGTATACCTTAACCTTATTATAGTATTTATAGAAATCCAGTTAAGCTTCTCCTAATTTGGTTTAGGATTGTGAACCTTCTTCTTGCATTTCTAAGAGTGAGAACAAAAGATAGGGAAAAGTGCACCCAAGAGAACCAGAGAGTACAAAGCCTTATTGCAAGAGGCTTAGTTCCATCACTTAGGTTACTTTGGATTTGCAGGGAAAAAATATGGAAAATAGGGAAAAAATATATATGTGCATGTATGTTCATGTTTAAAAAAATAATACCTTAAGTACAACAAATACATTGTTTAATATGCAAAGTCTGTTACTATTACATTTATTTACCTTCCTAATAAATCTTTAAGATAGAAAGAATAAATATTATGAACCTCATTTTACAGAATACTGGGACATGGAAACATTAATTCATTTATTCAAGGTCATACACCTCGTGAATTCCAGTCTTGAGATTAGAAGTTCTGTCACCTGACTAATGGCCTTTGAATCTTTCTGCTACTCTATTTCGACATGAGTAAAATCGTACCCTTGTACATTTCTATATTTCAGTACCTAAAAAACCCCTCATAAGTAGCCAAAGGAGCAGCAGTAGCAGCGTCAGTAACAGTTGTTGATGTTGTAATACATTGAGCCATCTTAAAATGTCTTTAAATCCCTCATTAGATTGTAAGAGTGAATCAACTTTTAAAGACCCCAGTGCTTTCCTTGAGCTTAACCTTAGAGAATGGTTTTTTTCTCTTCAAATATACTCAGCATGTTCTATTGCTTTGCAGAAATTTAAGAATGATAAATGCTTTATTTTTGACCAGGGTAGATAGGAAGAGACTTCAAGAACAATGACCAAAAAAAGAAAATATCTTTCACATAACGTGTGCTTGATGTCTTTAGCTTTCATAAATGAAGCCATTAACAAACCCCTTTCTTTCATTGGCTAGGATTTTAGGAAAAAATCACTTCCTTTCTACAAAACTGTCTGTTTCAAACACGTAGCTTTTCCAAAAGTGAAAAAATTAAAGCATTAGGAAGATTTCCATCGTCACACCTGATAATAGGAAGTGCCTCTTTTGTTAACTTATCGAGCATTTAGAGTCTATACAGTTGACTCTTGAATAGTATGGGTTTGAAGAACACATTTATACAAATTTTTTAATGAATATAGTACAGTACTATAAATCTATTTTCTCTTCCTTATGGTTTTGTTCATAACATCTTTTCTTTAAGTGACTTTATTGTAAGAATACAGTATGTAATGCATCTACAAAGTATGTGTTAATTGACTTTATGCTGTCAGTAAAGCTTTCAGGCAACAGTAGACTATTAGTAATTAAGTTTGTGGAAGAGTAAAAAGTTATACGTGGATTTCTGATGGTGGGGGTGGTGCAGCTTTCCTAACTTCCACATTGTTCAAGGGTCAACTGTATTACTCTTTTTGCATACATATCTTGTAATTGATTTTATATCTATCTCCCAATAAAATTTTACTTCTAAGGGTAGAAAACTAAATTCTAGTAAAGCACAAATAATCTATGGAATGTATATTTCTCTTGATATGTGGGAGGAGGATTGATTGATAGCCTTTAGTTACTAATGCCTTTGTAGAAGTGTAACCCTTAGATCATGTGACTCATAAGCACCCAGTGTTTGTTAAACATGTAGCACCAGACTCCTGAATCAGAATCTCTCTGTGGATTCCAGGAGCTCTATGGAGACCCTGTAATCTGAGTCTGGTACACACTGGGGTTTGAAAATCAGTGAACTAGAGGATAAGGGTGGGGACACAAGAAGCCACAAATACAGATACAGAATATGGCTGACAGTAAAAGTCAGCTAAGGAAAGGCAACCCACCAAAACCAAACTGCTCATGTCTAAACTTTGCCTGACTGCATCTCAATTTCCTGCTCTGCAGGTTCATAGCACAAGTCATTTCTCACCAAAGATTATTAACTTTCCTTATGTGCTGAGATTTCACTGGAAATGTGAAATTGTTCTGCCAGAAACGTCACCAGTGGGTTCTGAAGAAGCCTGCTCCAGACAGCCTGCTGGCTGAATGGCCATGTGGACAGTTATAACTGGGTTCCCCATGGGCTCAAGGAAGTGCTGTAGGTTGGGTGGTCCCTGTGAACAGTAGTTCAAGGAGTAGAACAGAAAACACTGAATGTAATTTAATATAGCACACAGTCTCAACTCTGACAAGGTTCAGGTCTGATCCGTGTGAAGATCGAATTACCTCTCTGTCCACAGAGGGACACCCCTCCCCACCAGTGCCATTGGCAGAGTCTGTGGGAAAACTTACTAGCAGCTGTGCTACCTTATCTGGTCAAAGGAAAGAAAGAGGTCATCAGATTCCAGGGCTGCCAGTTGTTAAACCTTTATAAGAACCACAAGGATGGGGGAGAAAAGGCCTAGAGGGTTTTAAGGAATAGATATACACAAATAGTTCTAATTCTTCTGAGAACATAATCCAGGATTTATTTTCTGAAATAAAAAATCTGGAAGGAAAAGATAAACACACATTAAACTATTAATGACCAAATATCACTTAGGGATTTGACTATATTTTCCTTCCTATGCTAATGTTATGGAGCCAAAGCCAAAATACTCAGACTAATTGCAAATGAAATTGAGACTGATAAGCATTTGATTAACTTCTATCATATTTATGTAATACTCTATACTGGGCTGCATTAGTAAAAAATTAATTATATAAAATATAAACCTCTTAATCTAACAAAGAAAACATTGGACATTAAGTGGACTTATAACAAAATCTTTGCATCATAAACAATCCACCCATAAGATCTTCAAAGCCAAATTAGCAGCTGACCTGGCTGTGATAGTGATAAATCTCATCTATAGTATATCTATTGAAGCTAAAAAAACCCCATAATTTGAAGTGATCATTTTGTTTTCAACTTTCCCTGTGAAAATCTGAAATTAAAACTTCCAGTTTTCCCCTATTCATGGGTCCCAACATTACTCTTTTCTAGAAGTCAGTGTACCTAATGAGGCACTAGGAGTGAATAATGTCACTCTGCTTTCCCACAGTCCCCAGGTTGATCCCTCTACAACCTTGAGACTGACCTTGTTTTATTGTTAACGTACATGTGTTTACCCCTATTTTAAAGCTTAAGCTTCTCAGGTCAAGGACCCTGTCTTTGGTGGCTTATATTTTCTGAAGCAATACTCTTCTGTAAATAATTATGTTTGGTCATCACAAGACACTTCAATTGGATTTTCCCATAAAAGAGAAAGTTCTTTAAAGGGTAGTTGATAATTAAAGTATAACAGAACACTTTTTTGAGCTATGAATACATATAAAAGCTCAAAAGCTCAAGGCACAGCAAAGGTAAAGTCACAATTAAGGGAAGTTTAAGTGTCTCTCGGTGGCTGAACTACAGTCATAGCACTGCTGGAAGAACCCTTCAAATTAGGTAAAAAGTGATAAATCTGTTAATTATTGTAATTTGGGAAAATTGAAGGCCAGATAGACCCCTTGGTTGTTGTTGTTGTTTTTTCAGTGAAATTACTAATGTTTGCAATATTAAAGATACAGCTAGACCTTTGCTCACTTGTAGAGCTATTATCAGATTACATGTTAGATCAATTTCACTTTCTGTTTCTCTAGCAATATTTATGCTGTGATTCCAAACTTAGTGGGCATCATAATTCTTAAGAAACATTTTAAAAGAATTAATATTAAAATAACAGATTTGCCTACCCAGTGGTGAAGCATGGAAATCCATATATCTGTAAAGTCACAGAGGTGAGTCTGATTGCTGATGCTCTGCTGAGTTGGAGATCCCTACAGATGCCCAAAGACTTGAGTAGATCCCCATGAGGTGCTTCCTTATATCTCTTCTAAGTATTTGGTATGCAAAAGGGGAGTCTGGAAACCCATATTCAGAATTCAGGTGCATCTTCAATTTATCAGCACATAGTTACCTTACATTAGAAGATTTTAACACCCCAAGACCTAACTACTCAAATAACTAAAATTTTCTTGTAACTTTGGAGACACTGGAAAATTGATAAACCCATGTGTGTCATTGGTTTGTCCATGCCTATCCAATAAAGTCACTTGAGAAGCTTTATATAAATAATCATGCCTCGTCTCTAACTCAAGAGATTTTGGCTTAAGTGATCTAGATGGGGCCCCTGGGATAAGTATGTTTAAAAACTCCCCAGGTGATTTCAATGTCTAGCCAAGTTTGAGACCCACTGGAAAGGCTGAAATGATTATCCTACAAAGAGCATCAATGAAGCATTTATATAATAAGTTACATAGCCTAGATTTTTGATATCTAAGCCTCACAGCAATATTTTGAGGTAAGAAGTAAAATTCTCATTAAGCAGAAGGAGCAGAAAATATGCGAGAGCATTCTTACTCAAAGTGTGGTCCATGTATCAGCAACAATAGCATCACCTGGAAGCTTGTTCAAAATGTAGAATACTAGGACCCCAGCCAGGGTTTCTGAATGACAATCTAGTATTTTAACAAGATACCCTAGTGATTTACCTACATTTTAAAGTTTGAATGGTCCATGGCTCTAGGGAGGATTCATACCCAGGACGCTTCTCATGGGAATGATGGACCCTCCTTTGAACACTTGCCTGCCTTACATATGAAACTGGTATCACTTAGTGATATAAGTGAAATGGGGTTATATCACCTGATCTCCCCACTTTGGCTTTTTCAGTCAAATATCTATATACTACTCTTTATATGTATATAATATATATATATAATATATATATATTAGAGTATCTAAAACAAGAATGGAATAATCCATAAAAGATTGACTTTTGTCAGATGTCCTGAACTAATGGCTTGTATGTTACTTACTTTGAACTTTGGTTACATGTCTGATACTCCAACCCTTGTTTGAACCCTCAACTTATGGCCTTGACTCAGTCCCTCCCTAAATCTACAGCAAAGGATAAGAGGATCTTAATTTCTACATTAAGTACATACAGATGAAATACTTGTGTTATACTGTTAATTCATTCATAGTGCACCAACACTGCACTGGGCATTGTGATACAAAGATGAACAGGACAGTATTCCTGATTGTAACTAATTAATAATTTAATGGGAGAGACAGACAATAATAGATTGTTACAGTTATGTGTGACAAATAAGAATACCATATGTTAGTAAACACATGATAAGATCCATACTTTCTACACTGCTTGCTGGAGTATGAGTTACTACAACCTTCCTGCAAACAATTTGATAATACGTATTAAGTCTTAAAATGCTCTTGAATTTGAATAGCTTACATATGACACATTAAGGAACCATTGCAGGGGTTTAGTAGGGAGGACGGGACCAGATTTATATTTTGGAAAGTTTACTTTGGCTTAATGTAGGGGCTGGATCGGAGGGGTGCAAGACTGGAAGCCGGAAGATTAATTAATAGGCTGTTGTAGCAACTTAGTGTTTTCCTAATCTAAGAAAAGATGAAAACCTGGAATAGGGCCATGCTTATGTCTGACTTCTTTGAACCTAATATATTTCCAGTCTTACCTCAGAAGTGCCTTTTTAAGGAAATGTTCAGAGATGGAGTATCACAAGCAAAGATTTACAAAAGTGTTTACTGTTGTGATGTTTGTGATAGTGAAAAACATCCAAGTTATCCTTAAACAAATCATGGTATAGATATTTTACAGAATGTATAGTCATTAAAATAGCATTTATGAAACATTTTAATGAAGTGGAAGTAGGCATATGATACAATGTAACAGTAGGCAAAAATCTCTTGATCAAAATTATCCAAACATCTTAGTATGGTCTACAAATTCACTCAAATTCTAATCTCTACCTAATTTGTGTTATGCCCATAACACTTCCACTATACGGAAATGCTGGTTATTCTCTAAACATAGCACATTCTATCACAATCCCATGTTATTGAATAGGCTAGGTTTGTTTTTTGGGACTTTTTCTTTTTTTTACAGAAATGATTTTTTCCTTCCCATCTGAGACATCCATAGCTGCTTCTGTTCCTCTACCCCCAAGGACAGCCCAGGTCCCTGAAGTCATCTGTTAAATTAATTAGTTGATGAACTATTTAATTGTCCCCTGTAACTTTATGATCATGAGTTGTACTTACTCTCCCTCAGCTTAGTTCTGGTATGTACACTCTACTAAAAACTTATAAAACTATGAACATGTATTGTTTCCATGTTCATCTCCAATTTCTCATTTAGAACTTCTTCTTTATGTAGATTAATCACCTTACTGGAATAAAAGACTTCTTTGAGGAGCCAGACAATTTCCTTCTGAAAATTTGCAGAATCTATCTTAAATGTGCTATTCTGATTTGTTAAGAGATTGAATTAAAATGTTCAGGCATAATTGATAAATAAATATGTTGATATAATGGAGAAATAATTTATTGGGCAAACAACTTCATGATAAGTAAAAATTTCATTATTAAAGGCATTGTGAAGACAAAATTTCCTTCTTATTAGAGGAACAAAAATTTCAAAGGATCTTGAAGAAACCGGACTTCAGAAATTGGACATTAGGAGAAAGTGCAATCTTGAGAGAGAAAACAACTTAAGCAAAAGTCTGAAAGTGGGATATTGCCAAGTAGGTTTGTGGAAAGCCAGTGGTAGAGAAATTAGATGGGAAAGTCTAGAAAAGACCAAACTTTGATATTTGATACCCATGTTGAAGTATCTAAACTCAATTTTTCATACTCTAGGTGTTTTTTGAAGATTTTTGCATACAGATAATGACATGATTATATCTATATGTTGTAAAGATAACTGAAAGTACATGAGAAGGATAGCAGGAAATAGAACCTGGAGATCTGGTAGCTCCTAAATTGATTTCTTCTGCCCAGACTTGCACTTCAGCTCTAAAATTATATACTGATCTGTTACAGGGAAGTCTCAAATGCTTATTATACCGAACCCATCATGCCTGGAATAGAGTTTGTCAAAGTTATTTGTTTATCCCATGAACTAAATTGTGCATGAATAACTAAACATACACATGTAATATTTAAAAAATTTTAAGATATTTATTTCCCAAAATACTAGAATCAGGAGATCTTAAGTACTCTACTGGGGCTCTTGTGTTCCCTGGAGCTTAGAGCAGATGAAGATGAAGGATATCGCTTGCCAGCAGCTGTAGGGCTCAGAAGTAAGGAGGAAAATACAGAAGGCCATGTCTTGAGATGAACTTCAAATTCTATCCAGCCAGACTTTCCATCTGAGTCAACCTTATGAGAGGCTAATCAGAAAGGGATAATCTGGAAAAAGAAGGGGAAACAAGTGAGGGCAAGAGGATCTGAAGCAGAGATGAGAAGAATACCCTGAAACAAAAAGGAAGTCTCTAAGGATGATTGTCAAAACTCTCCACTGAGGACTTTCAAGCCTCCAGCATGGCTAGCACTCATGTCCAAATCTCTGTCTTTCCTTGCACTGTCTTATTCTTTCATTTCCAACTTTTTTCCTTTCCATTCTATTTCAGCTCATTCCTGCTTTCCTTTCCCTGTCATATTTGTGACATCTTAATATATAGGTCTTTAAGCTTGAGCTTTCTTTCCACTGACATTAGTTTCTGATTTGTGGTACACACAACTGAGAGTTTTCTAGATCAAAAACCAATATGGATATGAGGTAGTACTCTAATACACATATGAGGAGTAAGCCATCCCCTGAACCTTTGTCTTCTTGGCTGAGGTCAGGCATTCTCTAAACCTTTCTCAAATCCTCTCCTGAGCAACTATCCTTTGTTATCAGAACTTGTTTGTGTTGGGGGCACCTGGGTGACTCAGCCGGTTACACGTCTGATTCTTAGTTTTCACTCAGGTCATGATCTTATGGTTCGTGGGTTCAAGCCTCACATCAGGCTCTGTACTGATGGCATCAAGCCTACTTGGGATTCTGTCTCCCTCTCACTCTGCTCCTTCCCTTCTCTCTTTCTCTCTCTCAAAAATAAATAAACATAAAAAAAAAGAAGTTACCTGTGTCATTCTATAAACCATTAACCACTCAGACTTTCAACACTGAATTTTGCAGAAAATAACAGCTATAATACCCCACCATCCATGTACCAAATATTGTAGTAAACATCAGGGACATAGGACTAGGACTTCTGTATTTTGACCTTTCAAGTATAAAGGGGTTACCCAACAACTATATATGTAANTACACAATTTGTATATACACAAATGTGTATGTATATATATATGTGTATATATATATATATATATATATAGCATTAATATTTTTTAAAACGCTGCATCATGAATTGAGTTCTCAGTCTTGCACACCAGCAGTCACCTCCTCCTAGGGTACCCTCCTAGGGTACTTGGTTCTGGTGAGGGGCAAGTGCCTCAGTACCTATGTATAAATACACTTACACACCAATGAGTGACCTAATTCTTATTCAACTTAAGCATTTTNCATACACTGGACTATAAATTACACATCGGTTTCTACATTTTTGGGTCTCCAGAATTTCACCGCTTATTGAACTCACACCATTATAAATATGAAAGGGAAAGACTTATTTCTGTAGGACAGAAAAAAAATACTAAAATCAAGAAAACTTCATATAACTGTATAAAATGCTGGTGGCAAGGACTTTTGTGATTTTGATGCCTGCCTTAGCAATTCTTCCCTTCTCCGCAAAGAGATCATGTGAGGTTAGAGCTACAGCACTTTCATTGGCCCTTGATTAGGGAGAAGTTGATTCTTCTTTCTTTCCTTTGTGATGTGAGTGTTTAAGGCCTTGGTGTGCATTTAGCGCAGCTATGGGTCTTCCAAAATCAGCTCTTCATATTCAGGGAATAGTAAAGCATATATTATAATAATATTATTACACTGCCTAAGTCATCTTTATGTAGTGCTTGACAGATAACAAACTGTTTCTTTAATATTATGTTATTTGATTATCACTGTAACCCTGAAGAATGAATAGA
Organism: Crocuta crocuta; assembly: GCF_008692635.1. Classification (NCBI taxonomy): domain Eukaryota; kingdom Metazoa; phylum Chordata; class Mammalia; order Carnivora; family Hyaenidae; genus Crocuta; species Crocuta crocuta. The sequence continues at coordinate 1,987,783 of NW_027530851.1, read as the reverse complement.
GCTGCAATATTTATATTCATTTGTTTTTAACATTTTTTTTAACATTTATATATTTTTGAGAGACAGAGTGCAAGCGGTGGAGGGGCAGAGAGAGAGGGAGACACAGAATGCAAAGCAGGCTCCAGGCTCCGGGCTCTCAGCACAGAGCCTGACATGGGGCTTGAACTCATGTACCATGAGATCATGACCTGAGCCAAAATGGGATGCTTAAACAACTGAGCCACCCAGAGGCCCCTAAATTCGTTTTGATTATAAGAAAGTCTGGTTTGCCCAATCCCACACAATTGGTAAAATACAGATCCACGATTTTTGTACAGATGTATTACTATCCACATTTGGAAGTTTGAGAATTCTTGTATTGTTCACAAACATTTTTCCCATTTACAGTGCATGAGTCTTCTCTAAGCTCCACATGTCTTTTATTTTCTAGGTTTGTGAAAGGGACAATAACCTACACATTGAGGTTTTCTTAAAAAGAGAAATATTATTTCAATGCATTGTAAAGAGCTCTATTCTGATTCTGAAGAGAAATAAAACATGTCTCATTTTTACTTTCTTAATAAAGTACTTACGGGAAACGGGAAAACAGACAAAACAAAAACACATCCAAAATAAAGAAAACTTCTGTATTTTTTTCCTGAAATATTATATCTTGACAGACAACATAGGTTTGTGGATGAAGCCTAAGTTTAGAAGTTAGTTATGCTGGCAGCCCCAATTCCTCTCACCTTGTTCCAATTTTCCTTTTATCACTAGCTCTCATCACCTTCTCACATACCACATAATTTATACCTTAATTATTTTGATTTATTGTCTCTCTCTTCCAATTTGAATGTAAGTTCCAAGTGGGAAGAGATCTCTCTTCCACTTTCTGGTGTATCCCAGTACTAGCATAGTGTCTGGCATATAGTAGAAACACAATAAAGTCTGCTGATTGAATGAATGAAGATTTATGTCGATTGGTATTCTCATCTTACCATTTACCAATAGCAAAATTTAGGAATGTTATTTAACCTTTCTGAGTATGTGTGTGGTGACATACACATAACATAAAATTTACCATGTTAACCACTTTTAAGTATACAGTTTAGCCAGTTTTAAGTGTACAGTGTATTAAGTACATTCACATTGTTCTACAACTATCACTACCACCCATCTCCAGAACATTTTTGCCTTTCCCAACTGGAGCTCTATACCTATTAAACAACAACCATTCCTTCCACCTCTCAGCCCTTGGCAAACATCCTTCTACTCTTTGTCTCTGTGAATTTGACTGCTCTTAATACTCATGTAAATGGAATGATACTGTATTTGTCTTTTTTGTGACTGCTTTATCCCACTTAGCATAATGTCCTAAAGATTCACCCATGGTGTAGCTTGTGTAAGAATTTATTTTCTTTTTAAAGCTGAACTATATTCCATTGTATGTATATACCACAATTTGTTTATCTATTTCTCTGTTGGTAGATACTTGGGTTGCATCTACTTTTGGCTATTATGAATAATGCTGCTATAATCATGAGTATGTAAGTATCTGTTTGAGTCCCTGATTTTAATTCTTTTGGTTAAATGATCAATCATAGAGTTGCTGGATCACATGATAATTCTATTTTTAATTTTTTGAGGAACCACTATACTATTTTACACAGTGGCTGCACCATTTTACATTCCGACCAGCCGTGCACAAGAATTCTGATTTCTCAGTATCCTTACCAACACTTCTTATTTTCTCTTTTTTTTTTTTTAACTTTACTTATTTATTTTGAGAGAGAGAGAAAAAGAGCATGTGAGGGAGGGGTAGAGAGAGAGGGAGAGAGAGAACCCCAAGCAGGCTTTGCATGGAGCCCAATGCAGGGCTTGAAATCACCAACCATGAAATCATGACCTGAACCGAAATGAAGAGTCAACAGCCTAACTGACTAAGCCACCCAGGTGCCCCTCCTCTTTGGTTTGTTGGTTTTGGGTTTTTAAAAATACTAACCATCTTAATAAGTGTGAAAAAAATCTTTCCAAGTTTCAATAGCTTCACATATACAGTGAGGATACACAGAGAGACTTAGTGACTAGCACCGTCTGGCACAGAGTGGGTATTAAAATTTCCACATAAATATTAAGAGAGTCACTTCCACTTTTCCTGTTACTATCTAAAATTCACTCAGAATGCTATAGATATAAATCAGACATAACATATAAGAGAAAACAGAAGAAGGGCTTATTTTTTATTTTTTACTCTTTTCATCCATTAAAAAGACTACTACCACTGGATCCAATGGAAATAGTCCAAATAATTAAAAACTGAGGTATAACTTCATTAATTTATATTATCTTTTAGTGAGAAAAGGCTTATGTAGAAAATTAAAGAAATTAGGACAGTCTGATTCATGTATGAAAATACTTCCCTTAAACTAAAACAGGACAGTATTTCAGCTAACCAAATTGTTGATTCACACATTTTAAAAAAATCACTGAAATTAGTGACTTGATTCAGTGAACTGTATTTGATTGATTTCATCATCCTATTATTTAAGAAAATTTACAATTCTCTCTGCCCCACTGGAGGATCATGCTTAGCCTAGATGTAATAAACAAAATTTTTGGTGCTTCAAGGCTTTAACTTTAATATTCAATTTAATTAGTTTTAGTTCAACAGAAGTTTATCAAACTGATATCATGTGCAAGGCATATATGGAAAACAAACAAGATTTAAAATTTGCTTCTAAGAGTTTGTGATCCAGATGAGTAAATTTGGTAGTCATTATTTTAATAGTTAACTAATGGGGCACCTGGGTGGCTCAGTGGCTTAAGTGTCTGACTGTGGCTCAGGTCATGATCTCAGGTTAATGAGTTTGAGCCCCACGTTGGGCTCTGTGTTGATAGCTGCGAGCCTAGAGCCTGCTTGAATTCTGTCTCTCTCTCTCTCTGTTCCTCCTCCATTCATGCTCTGTCTCTCTCTCTAAAAAAATAAACATTAAAATATTTTTTAAAAATAGTTAACTAAATAGTAAGAGAGAATTATATCTATATGGCAGAATTAATACACATCTCCACTTCTTTATATGCCTAAGATACCATAAAAGAAAAGAAAAATCCTATATATTTATATGTCTAACTATCTCCATTCCTATATCTATCCATGATTACCATAAGAAAGGGAATATAATAGTCTTTAACAATTTTAAAGTGCTTAACAGAAGATTAGATCAATATGGAGGAAGGAATATATATGTTCACCTGACATTTTGTCTAAAATATCACAAAAGAATATCAATTATCTAAAAATATTCACATTTAAAATAATAAATCTTCAGTTATTTTTGAAAATAGGAAATAGTCTGTAAATAGTTACATAATTTGAAGTATTTTCACCCCAAATCACTAAAAAGCTTGTGATAAACATAACTAGAAGTCATATTCAAGTAGACAGGGATACTTGACTACAAAGCTTTTAGATATTAAATGAATTATCAAATTTCAGGAAAACCAAAACAAAGAAACTTCATGAAAGCAAACAACTAATAATTGTAAAAAGAGAACAACAAAAAAGAGACAGGTACAATGAATAAAACAAACTTTTAAAAGAGGACACTTTAAAAGTATCCTCTGCTCTTTCAGAATTCTGTATCCATAAAAAATGAAATAGACTTTGTAGAAATGAAAGCTAAAGAATTTAAAGCTAAGGAATTTGAATTAAAAAAAAACTATAGATGATTGAATAGAGAATGGGAACATCTGGAAAATAAATCCATGAGCTGAGGATAAAGCCAAGGAAATCTCCCAGAACACAACACATAAGAACAGAGAAATGAAAAGAATAAGAGAAAAGTTAATAGACAAGGAAAACAAATCCCATCATCTATCCAGGAGCACCTGGGTGCCTCAGTCAGTCAAGCATCTGACTTCGACTTGGCGAATGATCTTGCAATTTGTGGTTTGTGAGATCAAGCCCAGCATTGGGCTCTGTGCTAACAGCTCAGATCCTGGAGCCTGCTTCAGATTCTGTGTCTCCCTGTCTCTCTGCCCATCTCCCACTCATGCTCTGTCTCTTTTTCTCTCAAAACTAAATAAAACATTACAAAATAATAATAAGAAGAGCTCCTTAAAGGCCAAAGTGGTTGGCATGAGAGAAACAACAAAGACATCACATAAATTATAGAGGATAATATTGGATCTAATAGAACGGAAAGAACTTATGGAATACTGAGCTAGATGAATAAAAAATAGAAATATATTTTTCTCACCATATTGAGGTTCCAGAATTCCAAAGATAAAAAGGAAAATCCTATGACATTTTAGAGTGAAAAAAGTAGACAATTCACAAAAATGGGCAAGAATCATCCAGACGATATTGAGAGCGGGAACATAACGCAGCTATCTTTAATGTTATTACCACAACACTGGTTTTAAGCTTAAAATACTACACTTAATTAATATTCAATTTGGAAACAAAATAATGACATTTTTAGGTGCCCAATGAGTCAGAAAGTTTACCACTCACAGTTGTTCTCTGAAAAATCACTCCTACATATAACACAGAAAGGAGAGCCCAAAAAGTGGGCAATATTAGGCTATAGAAAAAGTGGTGAGCAAAGAAACCAATGATCTTAGTTAAGTTTAAATATTTGTTTAAGTATAATGTAAAAACTCAAATAAGATCAAATGTTTGGAACTAAAGTCTCAGATGATTTTAACATAAGAAGGTGGTAGAGGACTGGGAGTATGATCATGAGGGAGGGAGTCAATTTATAATATCCTAAGGTTCTTACCTTTTCAGAGAAAATATGAATTCAGCTGAATGAATATATATGGATATGTACATATGATTCTATATATAAAATTATGGTAAATGATAAAATTATATAATAGATCTAAGCAGAAACAGAAGTAAGTTCTGGGGCACCTGTGTGGCTAAGCTGGTTTAGTGCCTAACTTTGGCTCAGGTCATGATCTCACTGATTGTGGGTTTGAGCCGCATGTCTGGGCTCTGTGCTAACAGCTCAGAGCCTGGAGCCTGCTTCAGATTCTGTGTCTCCCTCTCTTTGTCCCTCTACCATTTGTGCTCTGTCTCCCTCTCACTCTCAAAAATAATTAAACAAAAAATTGTAATAAAAATATAAAAAATAACAAAAAAGGAAATAAGTTCAATGTAAGATTTTATTAATATCTAATATTATATACAAATTAGTTGTATAAATTGCCAAAATCACTAGAGAAAAAAATACGTCATGTGGTAAAGACTCATGATCCATTTTAAAAAAGAGAGGGAAAGAGAAAGCACAGTAATTTAACAATTAATTACAAACAAACATGTTTAAAAAGTTAAAGTCTTCCATTAAAATACAGAGATGATCTAATGGAGTTTTAATAAATCAAATTACATGGGTGTCTGGGGGGCTTAGTTGGTTAAGCCTCTGTCTTCAGCTCAGGTCATGATTTCATGGTTTGTGGATTCATGCCCTGTGTCAGGCTCTGTGCTAACAGTGCAAGGCTGCTTGGAATTTTCTCTCTCCCTCTCTCTGTCCCTCTCCCACTTGTTTTCTTTCTCTGTCTATTTCAAAATTAATAAAACTTAAAAAAAAGAAATCAAATTATATTCTTTTTTCAACAGGACAGAAAAATGTATATAGAAGTCAAAGACAAAAGTTTAGCAGTGTGGTAAAATTTAAGATAAAACAAATTTTGGGGCGCCTGGGTGGCTCAGTCAGTTAAGTCTCCAACTTCAGCTCAGGTCATGATCTCACAGCTTGTGGGATCGAGCCTGCATCGGGCTCTGTGTTGATAGCTTGGAACCTGGAGCCTGCTTCAGATTCTGTCTCTCTCTCTCTCTCTCTCTGCCCCTCCCCCACTCACACTCTGT